>NC_090215.1:3687500-3945000 GCF_033026475.1 Channa argus | reverse complement strand
GCCATCTGAGGTTTCCCGGGCATGTCCAACTGGCAGGAGACTTTGGGGCAGACCCAGAACACACTGGAGGAATTATAAATCTTATCTGGTCTGGGAATGTCTTGGGATTCTCCAGGAGTAGCCAGAAAATGTGGCTAGGAAGGAAGATGTCTGGACCACCTTGTATGACCTGTTAATACTGCAACCGAACCTCAGATTAGTGGCAGACAAAGGATGGATCCTTCTTTAAAAAGAAAAGTAGAATGTCAGCTCATTCTCACACGTTACAAAATATTTCGAGTCTTGAAAGGTACTGAGTTTGTGTGTTCTACAGCCAAAATAAGAAAAAGATTTGAAGAATTTATTTTTGTGTTAAAGGCCTGTTAAAGAGAATTTCGTTTTTTTAAATACTGTTTGTAAAAAGGGAAAAATTACCGTCTCCGACATAGGAGGTGGTCACAGTAGTGGCCATCTTGAGTCTCACACTTACTCTACTAAATCATCTCAACTAGTGTTAGTTTTTCAGCATAGTGGTATAAAGCAGTAGGCATAAAACGAATGGGACATTACAACAGACCATCAGATATTTTAGAGATGTTTATAGGCTTGCTACAACTTTATAGGAAATATAAGGATGGGAAGCTTGTGAAGTTTGATGGAAAGTCTGTACTTCCAGGTTATGGAACACACAGTGATATGGTTGGATTAAATATTTTTTAACACCTGTTTAAATTACCATTTAACCAACCTTCTGGGACTTGTTTCATTAGAGGAATATAAGTGTTGCATTAAAATTATTTGATATAAAGATCTTGTAAAGTTCTTGTAGTCCTATGAGAGATGAATTATGAAATGGCATGAGACTTCAATATATTCACTTCAGTACTGATCTATTCAATCAATCAAATGACAAATATATTGGTACAGGACCTGTTTTCTAAGAGAAACAAAAATGCTAAGGAATTATTATCCTCATCCTACTTATATACTGATATATTTATGTAAATTCTGGTAATACAAAGGTCAAGCTCCAACCACATTTTGCTTAGCTAATAGTTTTCCATACAGTAGATCTAAGACTTCCTGTAGCGGAGGAATTAAATTTCAGCATCTGGTCACCAATTCAAACATTTGCACTGGCCTTGAGCTGCTTTACACTATCAGGTTTCAACCCACTAATGATTCATGGTACTTTCACAGTTCTGGGTGGAAGAGGATATTGCCTTGGTGTACATCTACATTCATATTCAATTATGTTCTAATTTTAATGAGATGGGCTATAGACCTTAGGGCCAGTAACTAATCAGGTTGATGATTAACTGCAAACAGCCCTATAACCATTCTGCACTACAATCATTCATGTTTCATTGAGTTCATAAACCTCAGTCAGATTAAAACCCTTTATATTCTCAGTGTCCCATCAGAAACATGGATTTTTCAGCACGTTACAGACTATTGATCCAAAATGGATTGAAAGTACACCTAAAACTATTATCTTTTAGACAATTAATCGCAGAACCATACAGTAAATCTTTACTTGCAACTTGAATCTCATTTTTTCTGTCTATTAGCTATAATACCATAACCATCATCATCACAGAGAGCAGACTGTTGCCCTTTGTCTCTGGTTCAGTTTTAGCTTCCACTTGTCATTTACTCGTTCCCACAGTCACCCTTGAGTTCTGGGAGCTATATTTTGACATCCCGTCAGAAGTTAGTACTAAACCAAGTTCTAGATATTTAACCCTCCTGTTAGGTTCTGGGTCAAATTGACCTGTTTTAAAGTTTAAAAAACTTTAGTATAATCAACATATAAAATAAAAATGGTCCCCCCCCCCCCCTTATTACAAAGCTACTGTTCAGGTCAATTTGACCCAGCAGACAAAATAGAAGCTAAAAAGAGTCAGAAAGATCAAATACTATTTGTTTCTATGCAACTACGAGATATAATAAACCCCTGTCTCACAATCACACGCACGGGCGGATGTGTGCACGTGCGCACGCACATACACACACGCATTCTCTTGACATTATCTTTGAAGTGTTAGAATGCAGCTGTTGACTTTTGACAGGAACTTTCTCAGTTCCCGTGGACAAACTCCACCCACATTGAGTGGCTACTCAGCAGGGCAGGGGCAAAACATAAAAAGATTCTCTGAAAGGGAGTCCTACCAACATTACACTTTGCAGCTACACATCCTAGACTCTCTGTCAGAGGTTTAGAAAATGAGCAGCAGAAGTAAAAAGATGACAGACCTGGAGGCTCTGAAACTAATCCTTGATCAGGACAGTGAAGTAGAGGAGGATGTCTCTGAAGATGAAGACTATCTTGAGGTCAATTCGGAATCTGATGATTCTGATTATGAACTAAATGAAGAAAATGCTATTCATATTCCTTTTTGCAAGACATTCACATCAAAAAAATGGTGAAATTCAGTGGTCTTCGGCCCCAAATACACATTAGGCAAAACTGTCTGCAGAAAATATAATAAAGTCAGTGCCTGGACCCACTAGGATAACTGCTCATGCCCAGCTCAATACAGAAAACCATTCTCGAAATGACTAATTTAGAAGGAAGACGTGTTTTCGGGGAGAAGTGGAAGGAAATAGATAAAATGCATTTCCATGCATATTTGGGGGTCCTCATCCTGGCTGGGGTTTATAGGTCAAAGGATGAATCAACAGCTAGTCTGTGGGATGAAGAGACAGGCAGGGCTTTATTTCGGGCCACAATGTCTTTGGACACGTTTCATATTTTCTCCAGAGTAATCCGATTTAATAATCGAGAAACAAGGGCTGTCAGATGGGAGATGGACAAGCAGGCAGCTATCAGGAAAGTGTGGGACAAGTGGATGGATCAATTTCCACTACTCTATAACCCAGGCCCTAATGTCACATTAGATAAAAGGCTAGTGGCATTCAGAGGTCGCTGCCCATTTAGGCAGTAAAATTCAACTCTGTGGGTTGGTTGTACCATCAGGGAAAATCCGCAACATAGAGGTTTTACCAGTTTGGGCGAAGTACAAGGGACCGCGATGAAAGGGACAAGGGAATGCGATAAAATAAATATTTTACAGTAGATATGTGAAAGAAATACCCATGGTTATAATTCAGTATTAAATGAAGAGGCATGCTTTTATTTTGAAGGGAAAGGAAGAAATCTGCTTAGTATGTGTTAATTTTAGTGGTAATATAAACAGGGTTGACAAAATTATACGAATGACAACATGTAACACAATTGTAAAGCATGACAAACGACATCTTCCAAGGGCCAGAAACAGTTTAAACAATTCCAACATAACACTTCACAGTATGCACAACTGTTAAAGCAAATTCGTATCACATTACAGCATATTTGCTAAGAGCTAAAGCGGTTAATAGAGACAGTTACGTGGCACTTTGTGGTCTAACTTTCTGCCACCATATTTGGTACAGTTTTGATTTAGTCCCAGCCACTTTAATATGGCTTCCATTAGCACCTGTGCACTGCCTTTCTCTTTTAATATCTCAGCGCAGCAGAATGGCCACAACACCCTCCTCAAAGTGACCCTTCTTTCTACTGTTCTCCTCTACCTATCACGTTGATGAGAATTATATGCCACTCCTCCAGCCATGCCTGTCTCCTCTTTAATTGACGTTTGATATTCTGCAGTTGTCATTTCAAGAGGGAGAACAAGGGGTTGCCATTCATCCCAGCTCCTGTAGGGAAAGGGGAGGGGGCATCACTCATTCTGATGGCTCTGTAATGTGTTTTGGGTTACAGATTCCTGAGCTGTCTGTCAGTTAGCTGAGCCCTACGTCTTTCCCCTTTTTCAGGGGACTAAGATTTCATTTCACCACCCTGTCCATCAGCCAAATGCTGTCCTCTTAAACCTTTTACTTATAAGCCGACTGGTTTTCCTGGATGTCCAAAGGTTTAAATGTATTTCTGAAATGGTTTCACTGCCAGTGTTTGGGTATTAGACCAAAAACTAACTTTATATTTTTAATAGCAAGTAAAAGTCCTTAAAGTATACAGAAATCCATTTTAAATAAGGTAGTGGGTAGGAGTGGATAAGAGACTGAGACAAACAGACAATAAGACAATAAGACGACACAATGAGCCTTTGTGCTGTTGTTACTGCTACCACAGTTTTTCATGCCACAAGATGGTCACTTGGAAACTGTTTTCTGTGAAAATGTAGCATGAATCCAAATAAAGCTGCTAGTAAATGTGTCATTTTCTTTCTCTATCAAGGCCCAGAGTGATGTTGCCCACTCTTAAAGGCAGACTGTTAAACAGCCATTTGAGTGCTGCTTTGAGTTATCAAGCAATTTCATGCAATAAACTGCCCTTGGAAAAGCTTCCATGTGGCCACAGCTTGTCCATATTTGTAGTATTTGTTCCAACACTACACGATGTGCATTTATCCAGAACAAACAAGCTATGTGTTGAACTGTATTTATTCCTCTTTAGGCAATGAGCTTTTTCTTGTGGCTCAGATTAAATGGTTATTTTTCATCTGAATTGTTTCATTGTTTACAATTAAAGCTGCCAAGACTTAGAACTATTCATTTTTAGCGCATTTTGATCAATTGGTGAGGTCAACCTGACAGTTTGTTGTAGAAAAAAACAAAAAAAAACAAAAAAACAGTGATTAAGCTAAATAACCAGGAAAAAAAGATGAGACTGCTGACACAACTTCAGGCTAATATTTACAACTTTCTGCCAATATTGGAAATCTGTCACATTTGATGGAAAACATGACATTAAGGCAAAGTGAAGTCCTACCTATAGTCAACACTGGAACAAATGGTTTCTGCCCCACAATATGTATTGAAAGTTATTGCAATAACCACAAAGTCTTACAGATTAAAAAAACCTGCAATGATTTTTAAATGCTGGGCCCCAGTTATTTAGATATAATTGGTCCAGTTGTGGGTCAGATTCAACCCTCTGAACTGTAGTGTAAAGGGCTAATGATACTATCTGGCTCCTAAAAGTTTCGCTGTCTTGAAATCTTTACTGTGAAAAGGGATGATGATGGTAACATTGACCTGAAATCTGCAATAGCCAATAAGAGCGAGCAAATGCACAAACCAGATGTCAACTTGGTCAAGTTAATAAGTCACTTTGTTCTTCAGAAGACTTTCGGATGACACATGAAAAGTCATGTTAAGGTTGGTAGTAGTGAGAATCTTTAAACAATCACAGCATTTAAAATCTAAACTTAATACTCAAGTTGCATTTCACTACTTTAATCCTCTACAATCTGTTGTCTTGTCAAAAGATCAAATCATGTCATCAATATTTTTGTATGCTCTGCTTACAAAACCATTAAGTTTAGACAGACAATGAGCCTGAACATGACCAACAACCAACCAAGTCACAACTTATGTACATAAAGATACATTCCCAAGTGTGGGTTTATCAGAGCATATCTCTACTGAGATTGTAAATACCTGCCCTAAGTGTGTTGCATTATTCAATCTGTCTCTAGCAGCTGACATCAGCCAATCACAAGAGGCACGTTTGATGGGGTTGCATGTCCCTCCCTGGCCAGATATTGGTACAGGCAGAATGGAAACCACCTGGGGAACTATGGGATACGTTTTTGTTTCATTTCCACCATGTTCCTGTCAGCAGTCAGCACTGTAAAAGAGCCCAACGGGACCTGTCAATTTCTGCCAGAAAGTGCACACAGAAAAGAAGCCAGTGAGTTTAACAGATAAATTGGAGAGCTGTACACATTTGCACCATTAAACTCAAATGACTGTACCTTTCTGCAGACCTGCACACTCACACAAACACGCTGCTTTCTGGCATTAACAATAGGCAGCCAAGTGTTACAGCAGTTTACCATGAGAGGTAACAGACGTGATAATGTGCTGAAGAAAAAAACTATTATTTTAACTGGTTAGTTTGGATTTACTACACCTCCATCTACTGGTTACTTACAAAGCACTATTTGGCCCAGACTCCCTTGATCGTTTAAAGCAGTTCTATCCCCACATGCTGTGTGCAATCATCAGAACAGTTATTTAGCTCAGTATTAATGGAAATGTGTTCATTTCACCCCCAAAAGATGCTAAATGTTATTGTGAGGTTGCAGCAAGCTACATTAAGATCGCTCAGAGGAAAGACTCCTGTCACCAGTAAAAAGCTGGAGAAACCCACCTAAGGATGAAATACATAAATGTAGCCATTTTATACAGCAAAATCCATGAAATGGTTCTTTGACAGGTGTGTTGGCAATTTTTCTGACATGAAAGAAAATCACTCAGGAAATTTGCCTCTACAATAGTTTAAGACCTTTTCTAAACATGGCCCGAAATTCTGGACTGAAACTAGATTAACTTGGCCCTGTGGGGCTTTACTGTGGGTAAATTAGCAGCTGGTTAATTGTAATTCAGTTGAAAATGTAACAAAAAAAAAAAAAAAAAATGCATCATTAGAGCAAAATATCTGGGGGCTATGATGGGACAAGGAATACCCCCAAGGCAATCCCTGTCAAAATTAAAATAATGAAAATTCTGAAATTAAACTAAGTTTATACGTTGCCTGTTCATATATTTGTTTGTATGTTTGTTGAATCTAATTTAGAATAAACTCATTTGTACATGACGATTAGAGGAGAAACTTTATGGATCCTGTAGAGAAATGTCCTACAGTGGGTGATGTTCAAAAACAAGGTGCATGGTATAAATTTGTAAGGTACTAGTTTTAGGGTTGGACCCAATAAAGTGCTTGACAGAACTACTCAGTTTAAATAAGGTTTATTATAAAATATAGTAGTTGGCAAAAGAGGGTGGAGATGTAGGAAGTCCTCCGACTCGCCAGAGGGTGCTGAGGACACGATCTTGACAATGACTTATAGGATATGGTGTCTGTACATGAAAACGAAACTTACTAGAGTCAGTGGGGATATAAGCGGAGTCTAGAGGAGAAGCAAGGTTCTTATGGGGAAGAGTGGAGTACGGTCCTGGTAGAGTAGATAAATCTTGAGATGCGGCGAGGATGAGTAACCTGAAGAAAGGGTAAGGAAAAGGTGGGAGGAGTGTCCACTGGGGAAGATGTAGTGGTCTGGACCCATAGCACAGAGGGAGGCATGGTAGCGTGTGGAACGTGGCCGTGGTGAAGCTCTAATCCCTGACGTGAAAAGAACTCCAAATTCCCTAAATCCCTTCGGTGACCCACTATCCAAACTCCAAAACAAACCCTTAAGTTATACAATCTCAAAAATTCCAAAATCTCTTAGCTCTGGTTTCCATAAAAGTAGTAGACGGGTAATCACATGGCTTGGTAAAACTAACATGTGCATGGCATGGTTAAAGCATAAACATAGCGTAATAATTCCTCTTCTTCTAATGACGTGGTTACAAGATTTCGTGATAATCTTGAAGTAGCAGGCAGAGTCAGGTCCAAAAACGTAGCGTGGTCCGAACCGTAGATAGCAAAGATGATTTAGATAAAATCTGGAAAGCTGCGGTGAGAAAGCAGACGATCTGGTGCTTGGTGAGTAAACTGACGAGGTATATAAGCAGAGTGGTGAGAGAACGTGAAACTGATTAGTGATTAGTTAAGTGGGGGAAAATGTGAGGAGACCAGGAACAGGAAGTGGCTGCAAAAAAAACGTCATGAAGGAGGAAGTGAAGTTGGCGATCCTGACAAAATTATGTCACTCTTTCTATCGTGTGTTACTTTAATTTTCAAAAGGACTCGAAAAGGAGGAGACGGCAAGGGAAGGGGTTATAGTAACTTAAAGTTTATTTAAAGAAAAGCAAACAACAGAACTCACTCTGTGAGAAGGACGGGAAAACACTAAGTAAAGTAAAGCAGAACATCACTCTGGAGGGGGATGATAAGCTTAATAATGGTGCAGGGAATTCAATTCAATTCAACTTTATTTATATAGCGCCAATTCACAACAAAGTCATCTCAGGGCACTTTACAGAATAAAGTCAAGATTATAAAGATATATAAAGAGAACCCAACAATTCCCCCTGGAGCAAGCCATAGGCAACAGTGGAGAGGAAAAACTCCCTTTAACGGAAGAAACCTCCAGCAGAACCAGGCTCAGGGTGGACGGCCATCTGCCTCGACCGGTTGGGGTGAGTGGAAAGGGGAGAGAGAAAAGAACAGAGCAACAAAAAGCAATAACAAAACATCGGGCAGATTGGTAGGACCAGTAGCTGCACGCTGGAAGACACACAGCTTCAAAGCTGGGGGACACCTGCAGAAAGGGACAGAGAGAGGGGGACAGAGGAGGACAAAGACAACTACGGGAGAGAACACACAGAGTTAATGACATACAGTGGTGAGAATTGCGGGGTGAGAGGAGAGGAGAGATGGTCAAGAGGAGGAAAGGAGCTCAGTGCATTGGGGGGTGGGTCCCCCAGCAGTCTAAGCCTATGGCAGCATAACTATAACTAACTATATGCTTTATTAAAGAGGAAGGTTTTAAGCTTAGACTTAAAAGTAGAGAGGGTGTCTGCTTCCCGAATCTGAACTGGGAGCTGGTTCCACAAGAGAGGAGCTTGATAGCTAAAGGCTCTACCTCCCATTCTACTTTTGGAAATTCTGGGAACCACAAGTAGGCCTGCATTCTGAGAGCGAAGTGGTCTACTGGGATGATATGGTGCTATGAGGTCTTCTATATATGATGGAGCCTGACCATTCAGAGCTTTATATGTAAGAAGCAGGGTTTTAAATTCTATTCTAAATTTAATGGGAAGCCAATGGAGAGAAGCTAGTGAAGGTGAAATATGATCTCTCTTGCTAGTTCCAGTCAGCACTCTTGCTGCAGCATTTTGGATTAATTGCAGGCTCTTTAGGGAGTTACTGGGGCATCCTGAAAGTAGGGAATTACAGTAGTCCAACCTAGAAGTAACAAATGCATGGACCAGTTTTTCGGCATCACTTTGAGACAGTATGCTCCTAATTTTGGCAATGTTCCGTAGGTGGAAGAAGGCTGTTCTAGAGATTTGTTTTATATGTGACTTAAAGGACAGATCCTGATCAAAAATAACTCCAAGGTTCCTTGCAGTAGTACTGGAGGCCAGACTTATGCCATCTAGGGTAACAATATGGTTGGACATCATATCTCTGATATTTTTGGGCCCAAATACTATGACTTCAGTTTTGTCTGAGTTTAAAAGTAAAAAATTGTGGGACATCCAGGCCTTTATGTCTTGTAGGCATGCTTGAAGCTTTATTAACTGATTATTTTCATCTGGTTCCATAGATAAATATAGCTGGGTATCATCAGCATAACAGTGGAAATTTATGGAGTGTTTTCTAATAATGTTGCCTAAAGGAGACATATATAAAGTAAAAAGTATTGGTCCTAACACAGAGCCTTGTGGAACTCCCTAGCTAACCTTTGTGTGCATGGAGGATTCATCATTAACATGAACAAATTGAAATCTATCAGACAGATAGGATTTAAACCAACCTAGTGCAGTTCCTGTAATTCCAATTTCATGTTCCAGTCTCTGTAATAAAATGTTATGATCAATGGTATCAAATGCAGCACTAAGATCTAACAGAACAAGTATAGAGATGAGTCCATTATCTGAGGCCATGAGAAGATCGTTGGTGACTTTTACCAGTGCTGTTTCTGTACTATGATGAACTCTAAATCCTGACTGAAACTCTTCATACAAATTATTCCTATGGAGGTGATCACATAATTGTTTTGCGACTACTTTTTCAATTATTTTAGAAATAAAGGGGAGATTAGATATTGGTCTGTAATTGGCTAAAACACCTGGGTCAAGACAGGGATTTTTAAGTAATGGTTTAATTACAGCTACCTTATAGGCCTGTGGTACATAGCCTGTTTCTAAAGATAGATTGATGATATCTAATATGAACGTATCTATTAAGGGTAAAGCTTCCTTGAGCAGCTTAGTTGGAATAGGGTCTAGCAGACAGGTTGTTGGTTTAGATGAGGTAATAATTGAAGTTAGCTCAGAGAGATCTATGGGTAAAAAGCAGTCTAACAGGGAGTGGGGCCTTATCCATGATTCTAGCACTGCTGTACATGAAGATCTATCTGTAATTTTTGGGGGGAGGATCTGGTGAATACTTTCTCTAATAGCTACAATTTTATTCATAAAGAAGGTCATGAAGTCATTGCTGCTCAAAATTAAGGGAATAGTAGGCTCAATAGAACTATGGCTCTTAGTCAGCCTAGCTACAGTGCTGAACAGAAACCGGGGGTTGTTCTTGTTTTCTTCTATTAATGATGAATAATATGCTGTTCTGGCATCACTGAGAGCTTTTTTGTACGTTTTTAAACTATTTTTCCAGGCTAAATGAGATTCTTCTAACTTTCTGGAACGCCACTTCCTTTCTAACTTTCGTGTTTCCTGTTTTAAGTTGCGTGTTTGTGAACTATACCATGGAGATCGCCTCTGCTGATTTACTGCCTTCTTTTTTAGAGGGGCAACACTATCGAGTATTGTACGTAGTGAGGCTGCAGAATTGTCAACAAGATAATCTACTTGTGCAGGAGTAACATTAAGGAGACTACTTCCCATTGTATTAACATATGGTGAAGCAAATGATGAAGAAATAATTTCTTTAAATTTGTTGACAGCTTTTTCACTTAAGCATCTGCTATAGTGGAATTTTTCCCTAACTGCTATATAGTCCGTTATTGTAAATTCAAATGTTATTTAAAAATGGTCAGACAGAAGAGAGTTGTGAGGACATATTGTTAAATTATCCGTTTCAATTCCATACGTAAGGACAAGGTCTAACGTGTGACTAAAACAGTGAGTGGGTTTATTTACATTTTGGGAAAAACCAATTGAATCTAATAATGAATTAAACGCAGTGCTCAGGCAGTTACTGTCAGCATCTACATGGATGTTAAAGTCACCCACTATAATGACTTTATCTGTACTAAGCACTAAATCAGCTAGAAAATCAGAAAATTCAATCAAAAACTCTGAATAAGGGACTGGAGGACGGTACACGATAACAAATAATAGCGGTTTTTGAGTTTTCCAGTTTGGGTGTGAAAGGCTAAGAGTAAGGCTCTCAAATGAGTTATAACTATGTTTAGGTCTAGGGTTTATTGATAAGCTACAATGGAAGATTGCTTCAACTCCTCCACCTCGGCCTGTGCTTCTAGGAACATGATAATTAATATGACTTGGGGGGGTTGACTCATTTAGACTGACATATTCTTCCTGCTGCAACCAAGTTTCAGTGAGACAAAATAAATCGAATTGATGATCGCTTATTAAGTCATTTACTAACAGAGATTTAGAAGAGAGAGATCTGATATTTAATAATCCACATTTAATAGTTTTGGGGTTTTGTTCTGTAAGAGGAGTAGTCTTAACTTTTATTAGGTTATTATGATTAACTCCTCTTGTTGTCATATTTACTTTATGTAATTTAGGTCGGGGAACAGACACAGTCTCTATAGGTATGTGGGAGTTGTGGGGGGGTGACGGTTGTAAGGACACTGCAGAGAGGCGTGTAGGACTGGATCTCTGCATCCTAGGCTCAACTCTGGATTGTCATACTTTTGGTTGTTTAATAAAACCAGCCATATTTCTGGATAAGAAAGCTGCACCATCTAAAGTAGGATGGATGCCATCTCTCCTAATCAGCCTAGGTTTTCCCCAAAAACGTTTCCAATTGTCTATGTAGCCCACATCGTTTGCTGGACACCACCTAGACAGCCAGCGGTTGAATGACGACATGCGGGTGTACATGTCGTCACTGGTCAGATTTGGCAGGGGACCAGAGAAAATTACGGAGTCCGACATTGTTTTTGCAAAGTTACACACCGATTCAACATTCATTTTAGTGACCTCCGATTTACGTAATCGGGCGTCATTAACTCCCACGTGAATAATAATATTACTGTATTTACGTTTATCCTTAGCCAGGAGTTTCAAATATGATTCAACGTCGCCCGCTCTGGCCCCAGGAAGACATTTGACTACGGCCGCTGGAGTCTCTAACTTCACGTTTCTGACTATGGAGCTGCCAATTACCAGAGTTGGTTTCTCAGCGGGTGTGTCGCTGAGTGGGGAAAATCGGTTAGAAACGTGAACCGACTGGTGGTGAACCTCGGGCATCTGTTTAGCATTAGATCTCTTACGAACCGTCACCCAGCCGGACTGGCTTCCCGGCTGCTCGGGAACTGCCGGGGGACAGCTAGCAGGGGCTACGCTAGGTCGGCCCGCACCAGCTACCGGGGCCTGACTAGCTGAGTTGTTTTCCATGGTGCGGAGCCGTGCTTCCAATTCCGTGAGCCTCGCCTCCAAAGCTGCAAAAACCTTACACTTATTACATAAACCATTATCACTAAAGGAGGCAGAGGAAAAACTGAACATGAGACACACCGAGCAAGTGAGAGAAGGAGAGACAGAGGGAGACAGAGAAGCCATTGCTAATGTTTAACTGCTAAGCTAGCGAAGCTAATATAAGTGAAATGTGGAATTTGTAAACTTTAGCTGGTTATGTTTTGCAAAAGCAGGTGCTTTTGCAAAACAAGCGTATGTTACGACTAAGTATTAATTCTTGTGTGAAGAAATCACTTATTTAAGTAAAAATAACAGCTACAATTAATCAGTAAACAGTCTTTCGGTAGAAACCCAAGAGTGTGCAGAAACAGGAAGTGACGCAATACGCTTACCGCAAAATAATAAACTCAGTCACTAAGGGAAGGCAAACAGGGACGAACTAAACATAAGGCACTGCCACACTAAAGGGACAGACAAACACTCAAACATTTAACAAGGGTCAAACACTTGGGGAGAACTAGGAAGAACACTAAACACTGAAATAAACAGAAAACCAAACCTCAGACCAAAACTCAAGGAACAGGTGGGCACAAGAGAGCAAAGTCGAAAGAGGTAATCCACGCGTGTATGGTGGAAGCAGGAGAGGGAGACTGTGACAAATTAGTAAGCGTAAAAAACTACAACACTATATACAAATATCTACTATACATAAAATTAAGCATGAAACTTAAAATTTTTAAATTTCACAAATTAGTACTCCAGAGTAGTATAAGAATGGTGGATATGCGTGTGCACGTTGAGTTTCGTGAACGTTAGAGCCGGAGTGTATCCTTATCAGATGACCGTTAGATGGTCCTCCCCAACCCCTCACTCTGCCAGTCACAATCAGTGCACTGAGGATCCCTCCAATCAAATGTTTCTACATCATACCTCGATGGGAACACCTCTTTCAAGCGTGTATATACTTTTAAAAAGTAGCCGGTCCTATCCTAGCTATTGCTGCTGCTGAAATTTTTTTTGATGATATTTATCTCCCTACAATATCAAAAGCTTCTGAATAATTGGCATATATTACAGGTGAGTGTTTTTTATAATCTATTTTACAATTTAATACTTAAGCATATATTTAAAAAAAACATATAGATTTTTTTCTTTACCAAATAAAAACTATATTAAGAAAAGTAAAATGTGTTATATGCATTTTTGCTAAAGGGCTTCTTGAACAGGACAGTTCGGATGAACACAGGATGAGACACTAGCGTGTGTACGACTCAGAGCTTGGTTGGTTATTTTTCTTATACTGTGTTGTTTTTATGTCTCTAGCTGAAGAAGTTACAGAGAGAGGGGTCGACCCGCATGTGAGAGATGCCCCATTGCACGAAATCAGGAATGTCAAAGTACATAGACAAGCCTCTGAAAACGGTGTGTATATATCCTAAATAAATAATATTCTTTTATCAGACTATTAATGCTGTGTCATGAGACGGATAGTTAGTAATCTGATAATTGTCTTTTTTACAAACAGAAAGCCTTCAACATTGCGGGAAATTCCCCAGCGCTAAAAGGAGTAGACACAATGGAGAGGACACTCTAGCGGATGCAGTACCATTGTTTTCTTCAGGAAAACGTCTCCAGAAAGACGTATTACCAATGATAAACTTTAACAATCTATATGTCGTCATGGCGTTCCCAATCCCAGAGTTCGGTGATCTAGGAACGGACCTGTTTGACCACATTGATCTCCAAAGCTAGACGCCGTATTAACTGGACACTGGCGATGTATCGACACCTATTGATAATCACGAGGCGGGTCTTCAGAAAGACAGGGAAGCTAGTGTGTGTAGGGTTCTGTGTAAGCCTGAGGTGGCAGATGCGGCTGTTAGGACAGATGCTATAGATGGCTCTGACCCTTATGACAACCATGTAGGTTATGGATATTGTAAACCCAGACATACACACTTTACTTAAAGTTGTTTTTACGCCATCTAGATCCCTGGCATAATTTAAACGAGCGTATTCACACGCAAATAGTCAGTCCATTCAGAGGCAGAGTGAAATAAATAAAAACATTACATTACATCCAATCCATTAGCGATGATGAAGATACGCCATAGCAGAGTGACATACAGAGGCTGAGTTAAACATACCTACTAGGTTGCCGGGTACTGACTCTGATATTTCTAGAGTGGCGGTTCAATCAGAGCAGGGTTCATCAAGATTTGCTGACCGATGTTTTACATGTTTATTCCACAGGAAGTATTGGGGATGCGTCCGAGAGTCAGATGCGTGAATTTGTAAGACAGCCTGAAAGAGCACTGGATGCCATGGTTACAGAGAGTAATCAAAGTGGTGAGGTGTCAGGCAGCCAGATGCTTGAGTGTGCAATGCAGTACGAGAGGGCAAACCCTGATGGAGCAAATATCGCCCAGTTAGGCGGGACTGGTGGGGACCATGTCTTCTGTGCTCATAGCATGCAGACGGTTAACCAGATAAACATTAGAGAGATACCAACATTTAACTCAGTGGAGTTGCGTCAGCATGTGGACTTGCGTGATATTCATTTAACCTGCAGGATGAACCAAATAAGATTATAACATGTTAAAAGATGTGATAAACAGCGCTTTGCAAAATTCGCCAGCAGATAGTTGTTTAAATGTGGTGTTGACAGGTCCTTCTTATCTTATGGTGGAGCATCTGGTCAAACAGGGTGTACCACCCACTCTGACCACGAGAGCGAGAAAAGTCGCAATAATGCATGATGCCGCATAAAAACAGCGCTGGATCGATAGTTTCAGTTTTCTTCCAATGAGTTTGTCCAAAACGCCTGAATCACTAGGGTTTAGTCATAAACTTGCAAAAGGTAATTACCCTCGTAAATATGTGGGGTCATATCCAGATGTCATTTTTTATGGCTACAACAAGATGAATGAGAGTGAAAAGAATTTTTGACTTTGAAAAAGAGCTGAGAGTGTATGTTGTGAATGATGTGGAAGTGCTGCGTCAGGTATGTCTGATTTATGTTGACACTTTTATCAAATGTACAGAACTGGATCCATTTAACTTCACCACGCTGGCTTCCAGCTGCATGGGTGTGTTCAAGACACACTTTCTCCCCAAATACCCCGTAGCTCTGACATATGAAGGTGCCTTCACAAACCAGCATAAAACATGTTAGAGTCCAACCATTCTACTCCATACAGTGGTTGGAAAAAAATAGAGGTCAGACACGCTGCAAACCATAGTGAGCAACAGTTTGGTTCGTATTACGTTGATGGTTAACACGCTCAGTCAAACACGTGTTCTGAGTTTGCAGAATGCCTGTTTCATTGTTGTACAATCAGGCAGAGTGGAACCCTCTCAGTAAGATCCCAAATAGCGTGCTCTACCGTCAATTTGATAAGAAAATTGTGGCCTTGAGGAGACGGTACAGGGTGCATGTTGTTGTGATGTGGGAATGTGATTGGGAGAGGCTTAAAAAAAACTAACACCAGAGTGCAAGAATTTATGGCGGGATACACAATCCCCGAGCATCTTGACCTGCCACAAGCATTGTTTGGTGGAAAAGGCGTGAATGCCATGAGGCTATATCACGAAGATGAATAGGGCAAGAAAATCAGGTCTTATGACTTTATAGGTCTGTACCTAATTGTGCAGGCCCAAAAGCCATATCCTGTAGGACACAGTCACATCCGTTTAGCATGGTGGTAAGCGGCCCTTGAAACTATGGAAAGACTTTGTCGAGAGTGTTATTGAAAATGCTTCATTTTGACAATGTGTTTCTCCCCACACACCAGAAAAATTTATTAATTATAGATGATTTAATGAACGATGCCAGCAACAATGTAGAAATACAAAATATTTCATGAAATATGCTGATCATAGAAATCTGTTTGTACCTGGTACAGAATCGTGTTTTTTCAGGGTAAATCAAGTAGTACCATTAGTATAAACACAAACCCATGTGACAAACCAGATCACGTTATTGGCTTGACAGATGTTCCACGTTAATTGCAGATTTTTCCTGGACACTACAAGCCTGGCCTAAAGGGTATCTGCCCATACACTTTAAAGCCAAAACACCGAATCACCTGCGACTCAGAACAGACTTACTATCCGACTGTCAAGTAGCGTATGTGCCGAAAAACCGAAGAACCTGATTCTTTAGGAGGCTTTATATAAAGCACCTCCTGGGGTCAGATTAGCCACTGTGAACAATGCAGAGCCTGACTTTATAAATGCTCTGTGTGAAATTGCTGTGAACGTGTTACGGGGAACATACTGCTGTCAGACAAACACCGCGTGCTCAAGAAGAACAATGCCGGTATTAGATTAGTGGCAAACAAGAAAGCCAGGCTTTCACAAATGAAAAAAACAATCAGTGCGGAGGATTCTTACCTGTTCTTTTAGGAGCCGCCATTCCATTCATTGCCCGTCTCATTATGCGTAGCTGAGTGTCTTTTTACTTTGAAGTAATGGAACATGTCCAGAAAATGTATTTGATCCCACAGCACCAGCTGGATGCTTTAAAACAGCATCAACAGAATCAAAATATAGGTTCTATCAGACAGTGGAAAATGAGCTAGATAAAGCTATGGCCAATTTTGACTGACACTGATTTGTATGAAAAGGCCAAAAAGTACGCTGCTGTTTTACAGCAGTACTTGTCACTGGTGAAACAGGGTGATCGTGAAAAAGGCGTGCTCAACTTGACACCATCTGGTGGTGAACCCAGCGACGTTGTACATCCTAAGGTCACGCAAGTCTATGATGCTGGTGCCTACGGCACCTCTGACGTAATGTTGGAGGAAATTCTTAAACACATGCCCATTAAACATAAGAGACATGCACAGCACATATTAGACACTATGGCTAAAAACCCTGTCTCATGGACTGGTCAGGGGGAGCTTGTTGTTGATGGGGAGGTTTTGAAGGGGTCGCACATATACGATCTGGTAAAAAGCATTACACAACCTCAGGGTGTGTCTAATGACAAAAGATCTCTGGGTTGGGACAAGTTTTTCAGGTCATGGCTGCTCTCAACGTGCGGTTATCGTCCATCTGCAACACTTACGTTAGACGGCTCATTACAGCGGTTAAAATGGGTGATTGTCAAACACCTTCTAAAATGTCTGTGTGACATAACCCCGCATTAAGTCATAACGAAGGGCGTAAAATGAAAAATTTAGTGATACATTTTTAATTACATGTAGATATTATTGATTTATTTGTATATTGTATTACAATGTCTCTTTTTTTATTTTATTTATTTAATTTTCAACATTTTGTTTATTGTGACCTATTTCTAATGTGTTATTATTTTTCATGTAATATTGTTTACACAGGTTTTACAAATTTCTTATTTTACCTAATACATGCATTTTGAACAATCTTTCACATGTGAGTTTTACACATAGAACACAGGAAAAGTCATATTTTTGACAAATATCAGGTTGTATTGTTGGTCGTGTTGTTGAGAAATGTATAAACCATAACATCATTACAATTCAGATTTGAGCCATATTTGTCCATAAAGTCCTCATAAGACACCCCTCTCTGCATGTGATACAGAAAAAACAAGGTGTGTTGACCGAAAGCCATTGAATCCCTGTCCCTCATCTGGATCCATATTAAAACAAACGACTGTATCCTCTAACAAAATGCTGACATATCGCCAGCGAACGATCTTTTAGTTGTCTTTCCGTTGTCTGTCTTTCCGTTATCAGCTGAGAGTACTCGCGAACACACTGGTCCATATTAAACAGCTGAAAAGGTTTGGGCTGGATACGGCAGCCCATCGGCATAAAGGCTAATAAATTCAACATCATAATGTTGGAAATTAAATGGATTGTGAGCATAGCTCCCCATGAAAGCCTCATTATCAACAAACTCAATTATGACAAATTTAGGGATTTGACCTATATAAAGAGTTTCCTGGTTACACACAGTCTTGAACCAGCAGGTACTGAAAAGGTTTTTACACACACTCTGTCTATAGCATATTTTGCATTGGTGTGTTGCAGGACCCTGCTGTGAGCCAGTCTCATGCTGGGAGACACTGCTAATTTTTTGATCAATAAACTGATGGAGACAATACTGACATTGAACATTGAGTGTCTGTAGATGATATAAGACAGAATTAGTTTTTTGAACGTATAAATTTTAACTTTATATCAATTCCATTCGATAATAATTTCTCCTTAAAGAACAGATCTGTGTGCATCGGGGCTATTAAATCCACTATACAGCTATCTCAGGTGTAATCAGCCCTTGATGCAAGGCCCTTATTGTCACCATCTAGTGACAAACTGTCCATGTTAGCTGTATCCATGCAAAACAAAGCTGTACTGAACTGCGTGTGTAGTTTCTTTTCCATAGTTTGTAAGCAGCTCCAGAATGCCTCTGTATGGATATGTGTTGGAGGATCGTGTTATGAGCCTGTCTCCCAGTGTTATATCAACCTGTGAAAAAAGTGATGCTCCCGGATAAGTCACAAATCCCACGTTTGCTATATTTGACCCGTCAGGGTTAGTGATTTTGACACGGGTGCACAGGTTTGTATTGTGTAAGTCTAGGCAGTCTTTCCTGGTTGATGAAAAGTAGAATTCCAGAGGTCCATGGGAAAAGGCAGAACCACATTTTTAAAGTTAAACTCTGCGCACGCAGAAGAGCTGCAGGAACTCTGTCTGCTCCAGAGGCCTACACCATCACCGACCCCGTCTAGTGCACCTCGCCAACAGTGGAGGCGCAACAAGCGGCATCAGCAGAAAACTGGACTACATCCGCTTACTACGGTCAACTCAGAGGACTGTAAGAGACTGCTGTGTTTTTGTGTTTACGGAAACGTGGCTTAGCAACAGCGTTCCAGACGGCGCCATTCAGCTCGATCAGCTGACATGCTATCGAGCGGACAGAGCTCTCGTCGCGGGAGGAAAAACCCACGGCGGCGGGCTTTGTGTTTACATCAGTGATGCGTGGTGCCGCGACGCTGTTGTGATCTGCAAACACTGCTCACCCCTGGTGGAGTTCATGATTATCAAGTGCCAGCCGTTCTACCTGCCGAGGGAATATACAGCCATACTGCTCGTTTCTGTTTACATTCCCCCGAACAACAACATCAGCAGCAGGAACGATGCACTTAATGAACTGCACCAGTACATCAGTGAGCAGCAGACAGCCCACCCTGATGCTTTTCTCATCATATCTGGGGATTTCAACCATGCAGACTTAAAGAGTGTGTTTCCAAAAAAACACACCAACACATTAACTTTCCAACACAAGGAAATAACATCTTAGACCTTGTTTACACCACACAGAGAGGAGCTTACAAAGCCCATCCCCTCCCCCACCTCGGTGCCTCGGACCACAGCCCTGTCATGCTAATGCCAGCATACAGACCGCTTGTCAAAGTCACCAAACCAGTTAAAAAGCAGACACAGGTGTGGCCGGAAGGGTCGTCAGAGGCTCTTCAGGACTGTTTTGACACCACTTACTGGGATATGTTTAAGCAGGCTGCCACATACAATAACACCACAGACCTCCAAGAGTACTCAGAGACTGTCACTGCCTACATCAAGAAGTGTATTGATGATGTAACTGTGAAAAAAGACCATCACTGTACGGGCCAACCAGAAGCCATGGATGACAGGGGACGTCTACAGACTCCTGAAGACGCGGAACGCTGCCTTCAGAGCTGGAGATGAGGTGGGCCTGAGAACAGCCACGGCCAACCTGTCCCATGGCATCAGAGAGGCTAAGAGACAGTACTCCAGGAGGATAGTCCATCAATTCAGCAGAGACACTCGGAGCCTGTGGCAGGGAATACAGACCATTACGGACTACAGGCCCCCACCGCGGACGTGTGACAGTAACATCTCTCTGCTGAACGAGGTGAACGCCTTCTTCGCTCGCTTCGAAAAGCAAAACTGACTCCACCTCCTCCCGGCAACCAGGTGTTGATGCTGACCCCAGACAGTGCGAGGAGATCCTTCAGCAGGATCAATGCATGGAAAGCTCCGGGTCCTGACAACATTCCTGGGTGTGTACTGAGAGACTGTGCAGCAGAACTCACCAATGACTTCACAGACATTTTCAACATCTCTCTACTGTTGTACCCACATGCTTCAAAGCCACCACCATCATTCCAGTCCAGAAGAAGCCGTCTCCATCCTGCTTCAATGACTACCGTCCAGTTGCACTTACTTCGATTATCACGAAGTGCTTTGAACGGCTAGTCATGCACCACATCAAGTCTGCCCTCCCCACCCCGGACCCCTTCCAGTTTGCATATCGGTCCAACCGCTCGACCCACGATGCTGTCGCAACTGCTGTCCACTCAGCACTCACACATCTAGACAAAAAGGACTCATACGTCAGAATGCTGTTCATAGACTTCAGTTCAGCATTCAACACTATCATCCCTCAACAGCCCATTCACAAACTGGTCCAGCTGGGGCTCAACACTTCGCTGTGCAACTGGCTGTTGGACTTTTTGACTGGAAGACCTCAGGCAGTACGGGTCGGCAGTAACACATCCAGCACCATCACACTGAACACTGGGGCCCCCCCAAGGATGTGTGCTGAGCCCCCTTCTCTTCACCCTGCTGACCCATGACTGCACACCATCATACAACTCCAACCTCTTCATTAAGTTTGAGGATGACACGACTGTGGGGGGTCTCATTAGCAACAACGATGAGACAAACTACAGGAGCGAGGTGAGACGCCTTGCCGGGTGGTGCAGTGACAACAATCTCTCTCTGAACGTGGAGTAGACAAAAGAGATTGTTGTTGACTTCAGGAGAGCGCTCACCCAGCACACTCCTCTAACCATCAACGGTGCTAATGTGGAGAGGGTGAGCAGCACCAAGTTCCTGGGTGTGCACATCACAGAGGACCTCTCCTGGACCGACAACACTGCAGCACTAGCCAAAAAAAAACCACAGAAGCATCTCCACTTCCTCTGCAAACTGAGAAGAGCCAGAGCCCCGCCCCCCATCATGTACACCTTCTACAGAGGCACCATCGAGAGCATTCTAACGAGCTGCATCACTGTGTGGTATGGGGCCTGCAACGCCTCCTGCCGGAAGACTCTACAACGCATAGTGAGAGCAGCTGAGAAGATCATTGGTGTCTCTCTCCCCTCCCTCCAGGACATTTATGGAACCCTTCTCCCCCGCAAAGCCCTCTGAATTGCGCGTGATCCTACTCACCCGTCACACAGCTTCTTCAGCCTGCTGCCATCAGGGAGGAGACTGCGAAGCCTACAGGCCAGGACCAGCAGGTTGAAGGACAGCTTCATCCATCAGGCTGTCAGGAAGCTGAACTCACTCCCGAACTTGCCCCCCCTTCCCTTTTCGGCCTCAGTACTGTACTGTACAGGCACAGAAGTATAACCCCCTACTACCTCATATGTAAACTTAATTTAAAGAACTGCTATTGAGCCCTCTGCCACTTTTACCAGTCTAATTCTAATTCTGTTACCTGCACTGATTTACACTTTACTGATTTGCACTCCATCTGCCATGTGCCTTGCACTGCTTTTACTTTATTGTACTTTGTATTGTATTTTTATTAGCATACTCACCAATGCCCTTATTGTATAGTTGAATTGTATAGTGTATTTTATATTTTTATATTCATGTGATCTAGATCTTAGGCTTCACTGTTAGAACTACCTGTAAGCACCATGGATCCGAGAGAAATGCAATTTCAGTTCTCTGTATGTATGTACTGTACATGTGGAAGAACTGACAATAAAGCTTGACTTGACTTGACTTGAAGAGATCGCAGAGAGTGGCGGAATTTCAACATACGTGGATTTTTCAATACTTGTCTGTGTGTAGGGTTTGGAAAAAGGTCTAGTTTGCTCTTTACACACTCGTGACTGACCGTGAATCAGCGCCACTGTTTATTTCAGAAGATGTCAGTACTTGACAGGCCTGCTCTACATGTGGTCCTGCCTCTTTTGTGGCTAGGTTTCTTTTTAGCAATGGTTTTGGGCTCTGTGACACCACGCCTATATCCCACAGGAGGTCTTTTTATTGGTCTTTTACAGTACACAGCTAGTCTGTTTCCCTCCTTCTTCTGCGTGCTTCTCCCAATATTAAACACCACATCACCCACAATACCCGATGCTCCCCGTCTCAGTAATGGCATGGCCATTCTAAATTCATTATGAAGTGTTTCAAGAGAGTGGTGCTGGCCCACATTCAGAGCAGCATACCTGACACTACTGAACCCCTGCAGTATGCTTACTGGCCCAACAGGTCCACCTCGGATGCCATTGCTGCTGCCATCCACTACTCCCTCTCTCATCTGGAAAATAAGGACTCATACCTGAGGATACTTTTCATCGACTACAGCTCAGCCTACAACACGTTCATCCACCACAAACTGTCCACACTTGGTCTACACCCCACCCTCTGTGACTGGCTCCTAGACTTCCTGACTGGCAGACATCAGTCTGTAAGGACTGGTAACAGGACTTCAGCCAGACTCATCACAAACATTGGCACTGCACAGGGGTGTGTACTCAGCCCCATCCTCTACACCCTGTTCACCTATGACTGCGTCGCCTCCCACAAGGACAACATCATCCTGAAGTTCGCGGACGACACCGCAGTGATAGGACACATTGCTGGCGGTGACGAGGCAGCCTACAGGAGGGAGGTGGCCAGTCTGGTGTCATGGTGTGGAGACAACAACCTCACCCTCAACACGGACAAGACGAAGGAAATGATAGTGGACATGCGAAAGGAGAGGAGAACGCATCAGCCACTGTTCATCCGGGAGCTTGAAGTGGAGAGGGTAAGCAGCTTTAAATACCTGGGTGTCCACATCACTGAGGACCTCACTTGGACACCTCACGTCACGCAGCTGGTCAAGAAGGCCCAATAGCGGCTGTATTTTCTGAGGAGGCTAAGGAAGTTTGGCATGTGGCCTAAGATCCTCAGCAACTTCTACAGCTGCATCATCAAGAGTGTCCTGACCAACTGCATCACTGTGTGGTACGGCAGCATTACTGTCATGGACCACAAACGCCTGCAGAGAGTGGTGAAGACTGCACAGAAGATCACCAGGACTCCACTGCCCTCTCTGCAGAGAATCTACCACCGCAGAGTCCACAGGAGAGCTGTGTCCATACTCAAAGACCCTTCCCACCCCCAGCACAGACTGTTCACACTTCTACCCTCAGGACGGAGGTACAGAAGTCTGAAATGCAGGACCTCGAGACTGAAGAACTCTTTCTTCCCCTCTGCCATCAGACACCTAAACAGCTGACAGGAGTTTGCAACCATGAACATAACATAACATAACATAACTGTTTACATGGACACGACTGCTTACGAATCACATTTTATATTTGCACACTAATTTTTTTCAGAACGGCACTACCTCACTTTATTGCCTTATTGCTCTTATTTTGTTTGCTCTTATTTGTATTTTATTTTATTTCTATTTTTTGTCAATTCTCATTTTACTTACTGTGTGACATTTAGAGTGGAGGGCAAAGTAAGAATTTCATTGTACAGGGAAACATGCGTTCTATCTGTGCATATGACAATAAACACTTTGAATCTTGAATAGACTGCGGAATACCCCTCCAAGCCCATTTCCATATGCTGTACTACTGCCAATAAATCCCGGTAACTCGCCACCTGCTTGATTTAGATAATAAGCAGTGTATCTCCTGTTGTCGTTGACGGATTATACATCATATCAACTCCTTAACCCGACAGCGTGTGGTTCAGACATATTGTTTTAAAGGTCTAAATTGGAAATTAATTATTACTTTCCCGCATATAAATGGTATATATGGATTCTTAACATTTTTTTGAAATGAAAAAATTTCAATGTCATCTATGACTGATTTGGAGAGAGATGTGTAGTGCGGCTTATCATAACTCAGAGTGAACATCCTACGCTCGTCCTCACATATGTTTATACTTCTTAGGAGTGGGTTATGGCTGTCCCCCACCAGCTGATAATCCGTAATGATCCGTAATCCATGTGTCAGATTCCTGCATGGTGATGGGGTAGGGGTTTCAACTCTGGCAGCAATTATCCCATCCATGATCCCACCATCTCCGTCAAAACAGTCTCCTACATTTAACCCGATTTGTATTTAATATTATAAACATACCCATGCAATCCCTGATGTTCTAGCTTTAACTCCACGGTGCCGTGCTTCTCAATGAGTCTTTTTTCGGGTTGCACGACACTCAATTGCTGCATCTAAAACAAGTTCAATAGACAGATCTCAGAGAGATGTACCTGCAGATCTGTATGTCATCATGTGGGAAAAATGTCCTAAAGGAGATATAAACCATATCAGCAGCATCAATAGCTAGGATATTGACCGGCTACTTTTTAAAACTATATACGCACTTTAAGGAGATGTTCCCATCGCGGTATGATGTGGAAACATTTGATTGGAGGGATCCCCAGGGCACTGGCTGGTGACAAACAACTATCAACTATCACGAGAGCAACCTCGTGGAGGGGGGTTGGGGGGGGTACCATCAGACGGTCATCTGATAAGGATACCCTCCGGCCCTAACGTTCACGACACTCAACACGCACGTCACATGCACGCACGTGCTAGCACACACGCATACCCACCATACACGCATACCTGTCCACAGCTACACAGCCCTATACACAGCGAGTGGGTTCTGCCACCTGTCCATCACGGTCCGCATGGTATTTTCCCATATTAACCCTGCCCACCACTATATTTAAACCACCAATTTTAATGTGCCGGCATAGAGTGGTCATTTCTTTAATTTCACATTTTTTATGTGCAGTCATTTTTCTGTTTCATGACTGAGTCTATTTAGCTCTTCACCAACTAGGAGTGCTAATCAACACATTGCCATCAGGTGCAGCTAAGAAAATCTTGCAAACAGGGGTGACCATCAATCTGCCTTTCTGAAAGTCTCCTGAAGCCCCTTATCAAAGACAACAACACTGAACATTTACAGAAGTATATACTGTACATATGCAGTTAATAAAAACAGTTACTGTAGAGTAGAAAATAGTTTTAACTTTTACCATCTACATTTGATATGGTGTTTTTGGTAGATTACATTGAAAAATTAATCAAATTTCTGTAGTGCAAGAAAAAAAGATAAAACCTTATTAAGAATAAAGTAAAATATCAACATAAAAACAACTAAAAAATTTTAGTCAAATAACCATTGTCAGCATGACTTACTCTGCCACTCTGGTGACATAAGTAAGGAATGAGGCTTTCACCAAGGACCAATCAGGACAGGACAAGTCAGGAGGACAAGTGTTCCACATGAACTAATCAAACATCTAGGTCTGATTACACAACCTGCATGGAAAGCAGGGAATTACCACTGACTAGATGTTTATGCGTACTCAACACTCGCACACAGCCATATGTGAGCTTCAAAATGCATTTTAGCAGGCTGAGGCAGCTCTATGTGTCGTGGGTCTTTACATCCTTTACAAGGGAAATCAATAATCAAAGATGACAATTCAATCCCAGTAATCAAAGGGCACATATCATAATGAGGAAATTTGTGTTTTATTCAGGATTAAGCAACCTCAACCCTAAGTTTAACCTCAGAAAAACCATATAATGTTAAGGAGGCAATCAGTGTGTCAAAAAAAAACAAAAAAACAGACAACTGTCTATTTTATAGTGTTTAGTAGGACTATGCTCAAAAATGTCTCTTATTTTGAAAAGGTCCTGTCAGTGCCTCCGGGAAAGTTTGACTCATTGACCAGCTCTGGCAGCAATGCAGAGATAGAGTCCTTTAAAGGTTTTCTGTGAAATTTAACATTGTTTAATTAAAAACTGTATCTTTTTTTTAAAAAGTCAATTTGTACCACATAAAAGTTGTTAACGAGCTGCTAAATGCTTGGCAGAATAATCAGTGTTTTCCACATGATTTTTTGTATTTTATTCCCCAATAACTGAACCTGTGTTGGACACAGGACTCAGATAGGGGAAAGAAAAAGATCAGAAATGTAACAAAAAAGTCATGTAAGCTTAAATTTAGAAAATATTGGATTTTTACAGATATATCATTCTTTTTTGTATGTGTGCTATGCCTGTACTGAACACCAAAGCATAAGTTGCATCCTCTCTTTGTTGTTCACGTTAACCAGACAGAGATGAGCTCCCACTGGATTTTGTGAGCAGTAGATGTCTCGCGTCTACAACAGCTTTAGGTTGGAATATTTAAGTATATTGTTGAACATAAGATGAGTTCTGACTGTAACATAAAAAGATTATTATTTGTTTTATAATTTCAAACTTCAATTGATGCAGCTCATTTCTTTTTAATATTACAACAGTATGATGTATTTCATTTACTGACTGTAACCACGTTGGCTGAACTTATTGCTGCTTCTAGAACACTGGCTATTTGTTCAAGCAGAAACAGAAAAAGCACTGCTGTGTGCACCACATAATGTGTGCATCACTTTTTTAATTAAAGCCATAGTCCTGTCTTTAGAAAAGTTTTGAACAGTCAATATAAGTAAAGTTAAAAAGTCAATCTAAACATATTTAAGTTTGAGTGTCCTGAGAAAACAAAACCAAAACTTCTGTAATTTACCATCTGTTGGCTTGTACATCAAAGCAAAATAAAGCCAACAAAAGTTAGAGGGAAGCTTTAGATCTGGAAAGACATCAGTCTGTGGTTTGTGTTTAATTTACTTTGCTGATCACTTCACATTGCTTCCACATGATCATTTGTGATTTCCTTAGAACATTCTATTTGAAATTAGGTTTATTTTGTTTTTTCATTTAATTTTTTTTTTGCCTCCTTTCTATGCAATGAAACATTTTAAACTGTCCTAAGCCTTCATGCATGGTATCTTTTTATGGACCAAACTGAGCAGTAGTGTTGGGATGCTGTCCAAAATGTCAATTTAAAAGGGAATCGATAAATTACAAATCATCTTAAAACTCCTTTGCAATGTAAATGGTAGAAAGACAAAACTTCTTCTTTTCCTTTGGGCTGTTCACTTTCAGGGTTTGCCACAGCGAATCATGTGCCTCCATCTAACCCTGTCCTCTGCATCCAACCTCAGCATCCTTCTACCAATATACTCACAGTTTCTCCTCTGAACATGTCCAAACCACCTCAGTCTGGCCTCTCTGACTTTATCTTCAAAACATCTAACATGAGCTGTCCCGATGAAAAGACAAAACCTACACTGTTAAAAATGAGAAATCTGAAAAAAAAAATCCTTGGTTTAACAAGGTGGAACAGGGGCATTCTTAACATTATGTTGCATGTAACATTATCTCTTTGTTTGACAACACTTTACCTGTCGTTACTATTGGACGCTCCAGGAGAGCCACTATTTTAAGCCCTGGGAACAGTGGTATCTGGTGTTGACACTACAGGTGCACTTTATGCACCTATGACAAAGCAAAAACAAAACAGTACAAACAGTGACAGTCGCACTAGACTTTAACCCCGAAAAGCCCTGTGTCTTGTTAGGCCATTCTCCACAATGTCCAGCTCTCAATTACATATTGAATATGTGCCCTGAGATGACCTTGTTTTGAATTGGCGCTATATAAATAAAGTTGAATTGAATTGAATGTTGATTTGGCACATTTTTTACGCTGAAGGTTCTTCCTAACGCATTCCCCCCCAATTTCTGCCGGGCTTGGGACCAGCACTCCATGGCTGGACTGCACTGCTGATGGGCTGTTGGGGGTTTGGTGTCTTGCCCAGAGGCACTTAGAGTGGCCGCCTCTGAGGTTCCCGCTCTGCTCTTCCTGACCATATGTCTACAAACTGGGTCACTGCCCTACTGATACAGATACAGATATTGGTATACATTTATTAACATAATTTTTCATTATTTATGAAATTAGTTAATTCTTGTCCCCATAACTTCCATTAAAACATTTTTTAATCACTAAAAAATAATCGTCAAACTACTTCCTCTTTTCCTTCGGGCTGTTCCCTTTCAGGGGTCTCCACAGCGAATCATGTGCCTCCATCTAACCCTGTCTTCTCCATCCTCTTCTCTCACACCAACTAACTTCATGTCCTCCCTCACTACATCCATAAATCTCCTCTTTGGTTTTCCTCTAGACCTCCTGCCTGGCAGCTCCAACTTCAGCATCCTTCTACCGATATATTCACAGTTTCTCCTCTGAACATGTCCAAACCACCTCAATCTCAGACTTTATCTCCAACACATCTAACATGAGCTGTCCCTCTGATGTCCTCATTCCTGATCCTGTCCATCCTCGTCACTCCCAAAGAGAACCTCAACATCTTAAGCTCTGCTACCTCCCGCTCTGCCTCCTGTCTTTTCTTCAGTGCCACTGTCTCTAAGCTGAACAACATCGCTGGTCTCACCACCGTCTTGAAAACCTTTCCTTTCATTCTCACTGATACTCTTTTATCACACAACACACCTGACACTTTTCTCCACCTGTTCCAACCTGCTTGCACTCGCCTCTTCACCTCTTTTCCACACTCTCGGTTGCTATGAACTGTTGACCCTAAGTACTTAAAGTCCTGCACCTTCTTCACCTCTGCTCCCTGTAACATCATCGTTCCACCTGGGTCCCTCTCATTCACACACATGTATTCTGTCTTACTGTGGCTAAGCTTCATTCCTCTGTTTTCCAGAGCAGACCTCCACCTCTCTAGATTTTCCTCCAAATGCTCCCTGCTTTCGCTACAAAGCACGTCATCTGCAAACTTCATAGTCCATAGAGATTCCTGTCTAACCTCCTGTCTAGAGCTGATCCTTGATGCAGACCCACCTCCACATTGAACTCCCCTGTCACACCTACAGCACCTCACCATGGTCTTACAGCTCTGTAAGACCGTGTCCTGCACAACTCTAACATACTTCTCTGCCACTCCAGACGTCCTCATACAATACCACAGCTCCTCTCTCTGCACCCTGTCATACGCTTTCTCTAAGTCTACAAAGACACAATGCGACTCACTATGACCTTCTCTGTACTTCTCTATCAGCATCCTCAAAGCAAATGCTGCTGGACTCTTTCTAGGCATGAAACCATATTGCTGCTCACAAATGTTCACCTCTGCCCTTAGCCGAGCTTCCACTACTCTTTCCCACAACTTCATTGTTTGGCTCATCAGCTTTGTTCCTCTGTAGTTGCCACAGCTCTGCACATCTCCCTTGTTCTTAAAAATTGGCACCAGTACACTTCTCCTCCAGTCCTCAGCATCCTCTCACTCTCCAAGATCTTGTTAAACAAACTAGTCAGAAACTCTACTGCCACCTCTCCTATACACTTCCATACCTCCACAGGTATGTCATCAGGACCAACTGCCTTTGCACTCTTCATCCTCTTCAACAATGTGTACCTAAATAAATCAGCCTTGGCCTTTGGCCTTTTCTCATCTGTTGAAAACTGAAACTATCTGAACACACACACTGTACCTAAACTAGCTGTCAAGTTTCTTCACCTTGTTTATTGCAGCATGTTGGATCCTGAGTTTCTGCTTCCCTTTGTTTTAATAACTCAGATATGATAGACATTAGTTGTATTAACAGGACACAGTGGCCCTGAAATAGGGATGAAATATTGAAAAGTCAAATGTTCCCAGGATTTGTAACAGAAACTGAGAGAGGGAGTCTGATTTTTACTTAATTAACAGCTGAAGATTCTCTGGAAACACTCATTGAGTTTGGGATGCTTTAGTATCAATCACATCAACACTACATAAAATAAACCTTTAATAGCAGTGGTACTGATATCTTTGGGATCAATATGCCCATCCCTAGGTGACCGGTCAGGACTGTAGACGGGCCTATTATGCACCCAAACTCTTTACTCTTTTACTACAAAGCCAGGCTTTTGTAATATGTGCAGAATGTGGCTTGCCATTGTGTTACTAAAATAAGAAATGCCTTTCCAGAAATTGACATTGTTTGACACACTTTTTACAAATATGTTTATATCAATTTACAGATGTGCCAGTAAGCCACGGGAATTTGTTCTTGACTACAAAGACATTTATGAGGTCAAAGGTGGCAGAATAAGAGTTGTGGTAATGTGGTCATGCAGGAGATTAGGGCTTCTTTTCCTTGACCCTTGGTGTTTGCAGGTTTTGGTTTATTTTCTCATATGTTATAGGACAGAGATGCTGGGACTTTGGGGAAAGTACTTATTCTTTTGTGTGCTGTAAAACCTTGGAAACCCTCATCTGCAGGGCAGTCCTTATTTTAACCAAAGCTACAAAATATCCTACTCTATATTTAATCAAGTAAATATCATACCCAAACCAAACAAAGTTGGTTTTTGTTGGGTTTTGATATACAACACATTTGCTATTCTTGACATGATGATAAAGGTCACTGATTTTTGATTTTACTGAATATAGAGTTTGGAGATTTTGGAGTGTGAAACAATGAGGCACCAAGACACAAACCATATATATCATGTAGAAACCCTCCAGAGAGAAGAGGAACAAGCTGTCACAAATTGCTATAAGGTTTGTCTGCTAGTATTTCCTGTTTTGTTTTGAAACTACAGTTACAGGATACATAAACAATTTATTTGGTTGGGTCTGGTACTTTTCATTTAAATTTTCTATGATTTCTATGATTTCTGTCTTTAATGAATGCCTTCATCACTGAGCTGTGTGTCTGTGTGTGTGTGTGTGTGTGTGTGTGTGTGTGTAAATGTTGAAGTGGCTTGTTTCCTGTCCTCTCTCAGTCCTGATGAAGATTTAATTGAGCTGAAATGAGTTTGACTGTTTTAAATATCTCACAATGTAAAATGATGGCGTTTTATTACCTTCTCCAGGAAGCAGCTTTCTCATTTTGTCATTGTTTATTAGCTAATCAGGCTAAAATGTCAGCTTTCATTTTAAAGTTAGTTGTCATTACAAGAAAATACCTAAGTATAATGAATTGAAGTCTAATGAAAATTTTTATTTCTAAATCAGGGTTTTCATGCAGCCTGCATGCTGATGTCATCAGGACAGATAGATCCATTTAAAAAACACAGCCCAGAGTTACCAATAAAAGGTTTGAGTAACTTTTTAAGGGGACATAGAGTGTGTAGTTTGGGAGACAACTGAATTCTTATTTGGATCTATTTTAGGTCTAAAACATGTCAAAAAGGTTAGAAATGTAATAGAGTTCAGTAGCTCCAGCATGTTCAAAATCTTCATATTGTCATGTATTTTGACTCCTGTTTTTTGGTATCACAGGGATTAAATGGTTAATCATTAATTTGACATGGTACTATGAATGTTATGATACATTTTGACATTTTCTTTGTTCTTACTTGAAGTCACTAAACATTTTGACAATCTTCTGCAGCTAAAAAGCAAGTTACAGTACAAATTTTAATGCTAAATTTCAAGCCTACAGTATAGGCAGAAAAGCTTTGACATGTGGATTTGTTTACACATCACTTTTAGTATTTTACAAGCCAATGTTGTGTGGCCAGGGTTGAATTGGCCATCAAGTATGAGGCAACAGTGAAGAGGATCTAAAGGCAGACAGACAAGTGCAGTTGAGTGACTTGATTTTAAAGTACAGTGAAAATAAAGGCTCACAGACAGACAGTTGGGTGCAGGCCCAGGGGAAAAAAAAGAAAAACGTAACACGCAGGTTGGCAAGAATTGGGGCCAAAGCATGAACAGCAGAGAAGACAATAATGATCTGGCAAAAAGCTGATGTAACTGGCGGCTTCAAAAACAGACTGGGAAAAGGAAAGAAACAATGAGTAGGCGGTGAGTGGGCCAGGAAGGTCGGGTGAATGGGAGGGAGGAAAAGTCTGGGGGCATGTGGCGCGTCAGTGGAGAATCATATAATATCTTGCATGTTCTTTATGTGCTTGTGTGGGTTTCGTCCCACTGTCCAAAGACATGCAGGTTAGTTGGTGATTCCAAACCAAGATCAAGAAGTACTTCATAAGGTTAATAGAGAGATCGGATTGTTTATCATGCTCCAAAGATTATTGTGAACCCAGTTCCTCATGTGATCTTCAGAAAATGTCCAGAGTTGCCCTTTAACACCTCTGGCCATTTGCATTTTCACCTATTGGAAACACACTGTTTGGTTTAAATGAGGTGTAAAGTGTGTTCAGGAGGAAGACATGGAAGTTTTGTGTGTTCCTTGAATTAGTTTTACAATTTCAGCAACAGAAAATCCAGAATCTCATTGTCTCATTTTTTTAGACTTCCTCTTTACCCTCTGATGTTGTATTCCATTTGCATTTCATGAAGTACTGTACACCTCATCTTCAACACCTTCCCCACCACTCCAACATCTGACCCTTCTCCAACTCAATATTCTGGTTCACACTGACACTGTAAGGGGATCACTGACTGGGCAGCCACAGTTCACTTGCTTGGCTGTGTATCTACGTAATATGGTTATGAGCAGTACCACTGCACCTCAGAGAACTGTACCTGCATGATCCCTGTTTACACTTTGTAACTGTGGCTTCCATTATAGTTGCTGAACCTGCCACCTCCACAAGTTGTTTGATGACTCCTCAATCACTGGGCTCCTTATTGTTATTGTTATTGTTATTATTGATCCATCGAGACATGTGAGAGCTTTGTAGACTGTTGCAGAAACACCAGCTTAAAGCTCAGTATCACTGAAACCAATAACTGCTGCTCATTCATTCACAGATTAATTCAACCAAAAAGCAAGACGTAGCACTTTAGAAGATTTTTTCATACCCACAGCCATAAGACTGGACAACAAGATCTGTGCACATCTGGATAATACACACAAACAAATACTGACATATCAAACACCCCAACATCCCTCATTGCAATGTACACTATGTACAGTAGATTATTTAATGTCAACTCTGCACTGTACCTCATATACTGCTTTATTGTTTTACTTTTTCTTCTTCTTGCCTTTCATTGCGCTGCTATAACAAGCAAATTTCTCCCTTGGGAATCATTAGTCTTACCATTATTACCACTACAACTGCTGTTTTTGCATGCGCTGTTTTCTGACTGCAAGAGTTAGTTAAAGAAGCCATTATTATGCATGATTTCAAATTGATATTTTTGTTTTGTGACTCACATAGTTTTGGACTATTTACAATTTGCAAAAACTGCGTATTGTTCTGCTTATGGACCCTTATGCAGTACCTCATCTTCAGCTCTGTTTTTAGTTCCTGTTAAGGCCCATGTCACCCCAGGTCCACTCTATTCTCATTGGTCATGCAGAAGCCTGCCATTGGGCCATGCAAAGCAGTGAGTCAATGATGTAATATGAGAGCAGGTGGGCAAGACTGTGCACTTTGTGGACACAAAACAGAAGTGTATTTATCATTCCCTCCAGGATGTGGCCTAAAAATGCCTGATTTTCTAAATAATTGTGATGCATGTTGCAACATTACAAATTTCTAAAGGGACTAGTTTGTAGACTGATGTCAGGCCCCCACACCCCATGGTGGGCTGTGGGAAGAGGGGAGAATAACACAGAACAACCAAAAGAAGTAAAAAGGCCAAGGCAGAAATGTAACACATTCGGTTTATTCGGTGTTGGAGAGGTGTATTAAAAAGAGAGACTACTGAACACAAGAGTGGGGGAGGACAGGACCAGGAGGTTGTGCCAACTCAAAGAAATGAATAAAACAAAACATCTGCCCATCAGCATGAGTAAGGAAACAAAGTCAAAACAAAAGTCTGGCTGTCTACAAACAGCTTCCATTTGACAAGTACAATGAGGCACCAACCTTTTAAACCTAATGTCTCTAACAAGGTCTCTCAAATGTGTTGCACATGTTAGGGTACCCCTACTTACCTACACCCTTCCTCCATCTACTAGTTTCTAAAACGGGATAGACTATCTGCTAAGACATTCTCAGACCCTTTTTGATGAATAATGTCCAGGACATAGTTTAGAATAATGAGCGACCAACGTATAAGCCGTTGGTTGTGATTATACATCCTGGATAGGAACACTATGGGGTTGGGATCAGTGAAAACTTTTAATGGTTTAGTTCTTGACCCCACGTAAACGGAGTACTTGAGTAGATCTGGACCAAACTTGCAGGAGGAATAACTTGCAGGATGATGCCCTGATTGTCCACCTGCAGAAGTACTGCTCCCACTGCGCTGGCATCTATTATAAGTTTAAATGGCAAAAAAAAATTAGGGTCAGACAAGACAGAAGTGCAACAAAGAATCTCTTTGAGGTTCTCAAATGCTTGTTGACACTCATCAGACCATACAAAAGACTTTGAAGGGCTGGTTAGGGCAATGAGAGAAGCAGCACCAGAAGAGAAAATCTTACAGATATGTCAGTAATACCTGGTCAACCCAAGGAAGCATCACCAGGGCACACCTTCCCTTGACCAGTCGGCTGACCAAGATAGAAAACATTACCACTGCCAAATTCACATTTGGCAAGAATGAGTGTTAAGGATGCAGATGCTAATCGGGTAAAAACTTCTTTCAGGATAGACATGTGCGCTGAGAAGTCATTACTATACACCACCACTCATCTAAGTAAGCCCAGCAGTTGGGGACATCACCCAATATCTGATTAATTAATCTTTGGAAGTTTAGCAGGAGCATTTGACATGGTATAACTGTATATTGAAGAAAGTGGTCAGGGGTTACAAAAGGGAGAGACCTCAGATGCTTCTGGTACCTGCCAATACCCCTTCAGCTTCAAGTTTAGTGATATACGTTGCGGGACCAATTTCATCGATGCAGTCATTAATACTAGGCAAGGGATGTGCATCCAAAACAGTGAATGAATTTACCTTTCGAAAGTCAATGCAGAATCTGGGTCTTCCATCCAATTTCGTGTCTAGAAGAGAAGTTGTTCAGGGACTGAAACTTGGAACAGCAAACGCATTTTGAACAAGGTAACCTACTTCCCTTTTCATCTCTTAACTGAATTAACCTGGCACGCTGCTTGATTGGCGTGGGGTTAGAAAAGACAATGTCATGGTTTGTGACTGTAGTTTGAGTAGGCACGTCATTAAACAGAGATGGGAAATCCTGAATGAGATACTTAATATGAGCATTCTGATTTCTAGGAAGGTGGGACAAGTATTGAGATAGGGTTGACAGTATTACAGAATTGCCTAGCCGTATACTCTGTGGCTCAGCACACCGTAATACTAGCCCATCTTCGACATCAGGGGAAGTGCTCACCTTAGAAATAAAGGGCCATGGTGAAACTGTTACTTTTTCTGGAGATGGCACCCCAGCTACTTCTGAATGTTCTCGGGAGTTGTACAACTTCATCATAGTGATATGACACACCCGGGTTGGTCTTCTGCGATCAGGGGTCTGGATAACGTAGTTAGTCTGGCTGAGCTTTTTTTTTTACAACATAAGGACCAGAGAATTTCACACAGTGAGCTGAACCAGGTAAAGGGAGAAGAAGCACAACTTTGTCACCTGGCTGGAAAGAACGATCAACTGCTTTTTGATCAAAGTAAATGGCAAATGCTCTGCAATTATATAGAGCTTTTCTACCTGTTGGCACTCAAAGTGCTTTACACTGCTTCTCATTCACCCATTCATACTCACAATCACACACCAGTGGGGGAGCTGCTATGCAGCTGGCCAACACTCACCGGGAGCAACTAAGCTGGGATTCAGTGTCTTGCTCAAGGACACTACGACATATGACCGGAGGACCCAGGGATCGAACCAACAACTGTGAGATTGCTGGACAACCACTCTACCTTCCTGCACCATAGTCGCCCCACAGTGCTTTTTCACCTTTCTTTGTGCGGATGCCAGGGCATCCCTGGTCAGAGAATAGGCCAATTGTAAACGATTTTTGAGTGTTTTGACATATTCATGAATGCTTTTTGCAGTTCTTTCAGGGCTTACTAATTTTTCCTTAAGTACTTTTAGAGGATTTCCCGCCCAAATACTAGTTGTTCAGCAGGGCTAAACCCCAGAGATTTGTGGAAAGCCTCACAACAGGCAAATGATAAGAGTGGAACACTTTCATCCCAATCTGTTAGACAACTACAGTGTTTGCTTAACATAGATTTCATGGTGTGATGAAACCTCTCCAATGCCCCCTGGCCAGCAGAACCTGAGTGCGAGGCGGAGGGTTTGAAGTGGAGCACAGGAAATCAGGAGAAATCAGGAAAAAGTTTGGATGCTCTGAAATTGAAAAATATGCTCTTGAATTAAGATAGGGAATGATTCCATAGTAGAGTCATGGAATAGCAGTACGAGAACAAGGAAATGTAAAAACATATATTTTTTATTCTGCATACATAGAAGTTCTTGACAACATGTTGGTTGATGTTAAATCTTTGGTGCAAAACTTTCCACTTCCCAACCTGCATCTTACCAACAGTTTCCACCTTGAGAGACTTTAATGCTGACAGATTGATGCACCCTCCCCACTGCTTGTAGGGCTGTAAGAAGTCCCAGGGTCTCCATTAATCCACCATCATGACTCACCGGTAACACACCCACAAATAACCATACACAAAGTGAGGAAAGCTGGGTGCCAGGAACTTATGTAAAAACTAGCAACATTTTACAGATTATCTCTTCAGGCATTACAGTAATCATGCTTTTGTCCCGTTTCATTTGGCACAACTGCACAGACACTCACACACATATACCCTTTACCAGCTCAGTGAAGCTGAATTGCCATGGCAACGCAGGGCTAAAGATATTTCCAAGTAGCAGTGCTATGGCAGGAATTCAAAGAGGATACGTCTACAAATGCAAACATCTTTCAGAGAGGGACGATCAGTTGCTAAATGAGGTTACAGTAAAGCTCAGGACAAAAGAGCAACTATTGGATTTAAACACAAAACACAGTGTGTTCCATTATACATACATTTTAAGTCTTTGTCATTTGAAGTTAACTGAAGTGAACAGCAGTCATCGTAATCACGTTGTGACTTTGCCTTTTCTTGAGAACAAGGTGGTGTTACGCTTGTTAGTGCAGCCTAGTGCATAGACAATTTATCTTTTACACAGTGCAAGATCATTTTCTACAACAACGCACTGTCCTTAAGGTAACAGTGCTAAGACATTGCCAGTATATTACATCTTAGAGCAGTGGAATATGAGTTTGGAGCTGGCAGCTTCTAATACATCCAGGAAGTAAGTGAAGAATAGCACTATTATGTAGCTCAACTGTTCATTTGATACAAAGAGGATAAGTACACTTCAAGTGTGACATTGGATTGAATTATTCTGCAAGAATTGAGGTTCAGTCACAATTTTTTTTTTCTTTTTAGTCTGCAAGCAGTCCTTTCCTCATTTTTGGATCTTTTCAATGCATCTACACAAACTTTAACAAACCTATTTACATTTATGCCAGTACCTTGGAGAGATAATATTTTCATCTTTAGAGATATAGAATTTACCAGATGACACCACATAGATTCCAGCTGCATATGCTGAAAGGTATTCATATTAACTCAGTGTAGTAAATACAAAACTGCTGAAAAGCGACAACAATTAATTGCAAAATATTGTCCAGGAGAAATAAATAGTTAAACTTACTCGTACAGTCTCCTTTTGTTAAATGTGAACTGTCATTGAATCACTGATGCTATTTACCCTGAACTGTGGGCAATGGATTTCATACACTTCTGAAGCTGTGAACATCTGATTCCATTTGCAGACTCCAGCTGTGACAAGTGTGTGAAGAAGCCTGGTTTAATTTTAACCTGAAAGGGAAATCATTAATTGAAGCACTAGTGGGGATCTTTGAATTGTAATTTTATAAATTTTTGATGTGAGAAGAAATTACATCAAACTCTCCTTTCTTTCAATGACTGATCTTTGCAGTTATTTTGCAGTAAAATACAAAGAAATGAGATGTAAAGTCCGTAGTTAGGATTCAGGTGCATGTGACATCATGCAGAAAAGGCACACACAAATTTCTTGTTCATACACATATCAAAAACTTGTTACTCATTAATAACTGAGAAATACAAAACATATAATTATCCAGAACACAATGATCATATTTTGATATGAGAACTTCAATTCTGAAACTAATAAAAGCTGGACAGGCTGCATTTGAGCTCAGCTGTGCTTTGAGTGCTGATGTTGTCATACCAACTTGCACGATTGCTGGCAACCAAAGCCATTTGTCAAAGGTTTAAAGGTATCAGCTTGGAGTGGGGAGTTATTAGTGACTAGTGTGAATGAGATGCTGAGAGCAACAAGAGGAAAAATGACTCTTGCACATTTCGTTTGGAAGCTGTGAACTTTTTCAAAAGATACTTCAATCCTCCTCCAGTGAAAGCTTTGTTTTTTGAGTATAGGTTTCTGTTAAAATTAAAGACCAACAAAACCCTAGTCCAGGTCCAAGAGCAGGAATGCCAAGCTGCGTGAGGGAAAATCCCATGACAGAAAATGGCTTTAGTATCGATTCCAGAGGTTGCAAATAGGGATTCATGTACAGTATACTCATGGCCTAAGCAAACAACCCCTAGGTATTTTTAAATACCTAGAATACTGGGAACTGTGACAAGAGCTAAATAATGACTATATGTAACATTAAAGGGGTCCCAATTAGTGACAAAGTCAAAGAACTGACATGAACACCGTCAGTTAACCTTGGCAATAACAGGAAAAACTTTTTACTACTTTAGCACTACTTATTTAACCAATAGTAATCCTTGTAAATTGCTCTAAAAGTGTGATGGAAAATCAAGTATGAATAATTTTAATGCTTGTTTTTTGTGTAAAATGTATTCATTTTACTTATGCAGGATGTTGCCTTGGCTTCATATCCATGTTTTTGTTCTGTAGAATTGCTCAAGGTCAGCTATATGGTAGACTTCCCAAGTTACACCAAATTCCTATCTGCTTAACGTATGTTGGAAAAGTTACCATAAAAGGAGAAAGCTGGACGCAGCAGCCTGAGGGGATAAAGAGTATTCTGCCGAGAAACAGAAGGATATAAATTCATGTTCAGTCCTTAGAACTGCACTGGATGGAGGCTTGAAACTCTGTTGGTGCACTTCTCTCTTGCAAGAAAATAAAGCTCCTAAAGACATCCTGGATGTGTAAGCTTCTTTTTACACTGGAGGTGTCTGTCATCAGTAATTGACGAATTTTGCCAAAACAATTTGGCATCACAAACAGGATCTGTGAGTGGCTGCTGGAGGAGAGAGTGAACAGTGGTTTGCAAGTGTCCTGGAAAAGAAACAAACTCCAGCCTCAACCTCTGCTGCAAGAATAAACGAGAGATGGATGACTGAACACATACCTCCTTTAGTTGCTGTTGACAGATTCACAAACTCAAAATTAATACTGGTCCACACGGACACAGGGGTTAGTTGAAAAGAAGTTTTCAAATTAATTCTATTGAGCTCAGGTTGCCATTCTTGGTTGAATTAATCTGAACAAATCGGGCAACTCCTAAGCAATGAGGAGGGCATTGATAGTTAGGTGTCATTACCTAAAAACTTAGTTGGGGAATAAAGGGAAAAAACCAAGTTGGATGAAGGGGCCAACCAATAGCACTAGTAATTGGGAGCTGAAGAGCCGTGCATGGGCTTCACATGGGGAATGCGGGAAATCAAGGGGGTCTTGGACCCTCAAGGTCCAATTCTTGAGATTATGAAAGCAAGTATGGTGACAAAAGTCTTAATGTTTAAAATTTTATCTTTTCTCAAGGTGGTTCCTTCAGGAAAAATAAACTCATAAAATTAGATGAAAAATTGTTGAAACAAAAAACAAAAACGTAACAAGTTCTTCTTGTGTAATGTGTGCAGCTGCAAGACTTTTAATTTTCACAATTCCCATCATCTTTGATAGCAGTTGCTGCACTCATCCATCTGTTCAGGGAACCAAACGTGCAGATAATTTCAATGTTGCAGGAGAAGCCAACTGTGACTGGGAAGTTCTACACATGATGGGGTCAGGAGAAATAGCAGACTGGGTATCAAAGGAGTCACATACCAAAATATTCCTGAGCCAGGCCCATCTTAATATATAATCTGCTCCACCTGCAGACTTTATTGTTTCAGCAGAAAAATGGCAAGTGGCGAGGATCAAGGACATTTTCCTAACTGTGCCATCACTTGGCAGATTAACAATGGCATAATGAATGCAAGTCGATTAGGAACCAATTTTTCATTTTCCTCCAGACCCTTATTATTTAGCAAACCAAACACATGCCTTGACAGAAATCTGGTGAATCTGTGGAGGAAAACCACAACAGGCTGCACCCCAGAAGACTCTAACTCCAGAAGACTCTACCCCAGAAATGGACAGGAACATGCACGCAAGTGATATTTGTGTCACCAGTGAAGGTGGGAGTTGAACATGACACCTCACCACACTCCAAGGGGAAGAGCAGCAGCAGGCTCCTAGAAGGGTGCCAGATGAATACAAAGCCAAAAACCTAATAGCTGCAGGATTTGAGTCTTCTGTGTGCCATTAATGAAAATGTGGATTGGATGAATTACATATATAACAACCAACAGCGATTCATAAGAGTTCTTGTTGCTATGGATGGCACCATGTTTAACCATCTCTCAGAAACAGAGTGTTACCATATGTGAAATAAAATGTTCAATTTTTTATTTATTTTTTGTCCTTTTGGCTTATCCCGTGAGTTCAGTATCGCTATAGCGGATCATTGTCCGCATGTTGATTTGGCACAGTTTTTACGCCAGATGCCCGTCCTGATGCAACCCTCCCCAATTTCTACCGGGCTCGGACCGGCACTGCACAGCTGGGGATGAGAGTGGGCTGTTAGGGGTTCAGTGTCTTTCCCAGAGACACTTCGACATATAGCCAGGGCTGGAGATTGAACCACTGACCCTGTTGTCCGTGGACAACTGCCTTTACCAGCTACCTCAGGCCAAGCTGTGTTTGGCAGAAACAGTGCATATCATCAAAAAAAAAAACCACACCATCCCTCACCATGAAGAATGACTGTGGTAGCATCATGCCCTGGAGATGTGTCTCCACCTATATAAGCATCCCAGGTGTTGCTGCTGAGGGTAAAATGAAGGCAACAAAATACAGTATGGGAAAATCCTGGAGGACAATGATTGCAAAATATGTAATTAATGCGACTTCATACCTATTAAAACTGCATATAATTTGTCACATAACGTGTTATTTGTGAGTTAATCACATGGGTCGATGGATAGAACATTTCTTAGATGTTCTGGCCAAATAAGTGAGTCAGAGCTCAGCCAGACAAACATACGGCTGGACTTAAAAAAGGGATGTTCTTACAATCCCTGGTAAATGTTTTGCTTATGCAACGCTTTATCCAAAGTGCTTTACAGTGTTGCTTCTCATTCACTAATTCACACACGCTCACATGGTGGCGGTGGCTGCCATGCGAGGTGCTTACCTGATCCACCGGGCACAACTTGGGTTTCAGTGTCTTGTCAGGACACTGACTCAGAGATCCGTTGATAACTGCCTTACCAACTTAGCAACTGAGCTATAGCCGCCCATTATGCAAAACAAATTGTAGAGTCTAGATTTTCAAAGCTGGTTGGGGCCTATACACACAAGCTCAAAGCTATAATTGCTTCCAAAGTTTTATCTCCAAAATACTGACTAAAATAAAGTGGATAATGTAAAGTAATTCCAAATACACAAGAAAATACGCATAATTGTTTCAATTTAAAATAGTCATTAACTGTTGATCAGTGTAAAAAAAGAAAATCTATTTGACCACAATGCAATGTTGTACTGAAGTGAGGACCGAAGATGGATCAGACCAAAATAATCTGCTCTGCAAAATACATATTATTATATGTCCATGTAGCATTGAATTGTGCAAATTATCATCTTGAGGGTTCTTTAATTTCTTTCAATATTGTAGTGAGCTGATGGACTCCTTATCAAATGTCCACTGTCCAAATGTGGAGTAAAAAGTAATTATCATAGTATGAGCTTCTTGTATGATGAGACCCATCACTTGCACTAAATTACTGACAGTGAGCAGGTTTCAGTAAGTTAGGAGGAGGAGGACTGCCTCAAGCTACCTTTAGCATTAAAATGGTTATTAAATTAATTTAGTTCCAAAGTTGTAACTCTGCACGATTGGAGTCACAGCGTTGAAATTTGAATGTCCCTTGAATTTTTTATTTTAACTTCAAACACGTGATAGTTTTACATCTCTTCTAAAAGTCTGGACAAGTGGATATTTACACCTGTTCATGACACTAAATTAAAACCCATCAGGATTCATCCTTTGGGAACAATATAGATCTACACCTGATTTAATGCCATGATTTCCTTGAAACATTATTCAGTATAAATCATTTTGGAAAAAGAGCCCAAAAGACAAGCATTGATCAACAGTGTGCTAAGTGAAATTATGCCAGATGAACAGAATGAGGGGGTATTAGTCTTTTACTTATTTTTCATCAACACCACCAAGGTACTAATGCTGGTTAAGAGGTAGGTTCAACATGTGAATGTTCTTAGAATCAGTTTGCTAACAAGCATCACAATAACAACAATAACGGCAGCCTACAACATCTCTTTATACTTCTTGCTCCCTGCACTGCAAGTCTACATTGGGGCAGCACTGGGGCAAACAGGACTGTTCCAACACATTTGTGTTTGTCATTCTGATTGCAAAGGACAATAATTCCAAATTTGTAATTAATGCGACTTGATACCTATAAACACTGAATATATTATGTCACATAACGTGTTATGTATGAGTTACTTCTCGGGCCAAAACATCCAACAAATGTTCTATCCACCTACCCATAATCGATACTGCTTATTGTGATAAGACTGGAGGGAGCTGGAGGCAATTCCAGCTGTCCCAGCTAAGCCAAGATACACCCTGAACAGTCTACGACAGGACTAACATATAAATACAAAACAATTCAGACTCACATTCACACCTACAGTCAATTTAGAGTGACAATTACACAAATTACATGTCTTTACAGTGTGGGAGGAAACCCCCTCGAGCATGATCCAACAAATCTCCAATTACTGTTTTATTATAAGTTAATTCCCAATTTAATCAGGATGATAACATTCAATCAAGCAAAAACATTCCAAAAGTTGACCCTTGTCTTCCAGTGAAGATCATTAACAAAACTGTCAAGGGTCACGAGTTGTAATTAGCTTGCAGCAAACAGGAAAACAAACACAAAGTTATTACATTAATATACAGTCATTCATAAGTGTTCCTCTTTACAAAAGGAACAGTCACTGAGGCTGAAGGGATATTAATCCTACCTTTTTAAGGATTATAGTAACTGACATATTTTCAGCCGAGAGCATCCGCACACATGAAAACTCTGTAGAGAAAGTGAGAAAGAAAATCTATAGTCCATAATTTTTCAGTTTGGTCCACAGGTAAAAAGTCAATGGAACTTTGATCCAAATCCCCTGAACTCAATACAACAGAGCGGCAGCACAATCACAGGATTTGCATAAGGAGAGTAGATGCATAGAACTTTGATCCTAAGACTAAATTTAAAATTTCTCCATGCATACTTTTAATTAATGGTGTTTAATTTAGTAGGGTTATCCATAGTACGCTGGGTAAATAGCTGAGTTAAACACCAAGGAACACGGAAGAATTAGTTTACTTTAAATTCAATACTGACACCAGTATGTGTTCAGTGAGTCTGTTGCAGCAGGCAATTTTCTTTTCTGGCTGGTCAGGGTCTTGAGCTAGCAGGAGAGGCCACTTCATAAGCATGATTGTTGTGTGTTTGATATCTTAGTGAACGATCCCCCCACTCCCCCACACCTTCATCCTCCAAGGATGTCATAGCGGAAGGGCTTGCTGACAGGTCATACCAGTGCATCTATGAGGTAGTGGCAGTGGCTAATAATGTTTCCGTGGTGGCTCAAGCTCTGTCCAATATCACTCATAGCCCTGACTTCTTTAATCCTGACCACACCAGGCAAGATGACCGGCTTTATCCTTCCCCCCTGTGCTCCCATGGCAGTGGCTGCAACTTGGATCTGAGTGTGGTCAGTGTGTTGCTGATACAATACTTACGCTCGGTCTCTTGCCCAATGCTGGAATCATGGCGACCATACCAGTCACAATTGCTTTCACCTGTTCCCCTAACTTTTTAAACCCAGCTCTCCCCATGGTTCTCTGTCAGATCATTGTCTTATTTTGCCTTTGTTATCTGTGTGACAACCTGTCTCATGGTTTTTGGACTACTGTTCATGTGGGTTTCTGTAATCTGTGTCTTGGTCTGAGGTTTGATTTGATTGTCACTCTATGTTGTAGTTGTTCTCTGCCTGTGCACTTCTTGCTTGTGGGTTTTATTCATTTTCTAGTGTAGGTTAGTTTACTTAATGTGTTACATATATATCATACGGTATCATTGTTTTATTTGTTGTTAGGTCCGTCATTCCCCCCTGGATTGTTTGCCTCATTCTTGCGGCTCTTTTTTTGGTTCTCCGATTGATATTCTTACCCTCTATGACCCTGGATTATATGTAGGTTTCTATATTTGTATTAGGACCTATATTTTCCTGTCTCCAGTCTTTGTCACCCGTTCAATTCATGTTTGTTTTCCAAGGCGTCTTTTTGTTTATCCATTCAGCCCTTATTAGATTAAATGTGTGTGCAAATACATGTGCCCAAGTTAATTTCTTGTCCTTGCTTATGTAATCGCCTTCCGAAATTGTGCCAGGTTAGTCCTACTTGTAGGAGTGAATTTATGTTAGAAGTCTTCCTTGTTTTCCTTATAGTTGTTAATAAAGTCTGTTTTCTTACCAAAATCCCCTCTCTGCTTGTTGCACTTGGATCCACACTAAGAACTCAACTGACAGGAGCAAATTTCTCTCAGGTTCTCTCAGGTGACTCCACCTGCTCCTGCAGGGAGCATATTCTGTTTAGGTGTGAGTATGTAAAGCAACCACAAAGGCAAATTAGAGTTACCAATTAACCTAACATGCATGTGTCGGTGAAGATTCTCAGTCGTCCATGGTTGGTTATCCAAAAATTTAATAATGTCAGCTGGACTTGTTTCTTTTGGGTTTCTTCAGTCTGAATAAAACGGCTGGGAAATCCAGTTACTATATCCTTCAGAGTAGGCCTTGGTTCCACTCTGGTCTGAATCCTGCCTCGTTAAGGTGGGAGGTGGGAACTGGGTGTAGTCAACAAGATGCAATAATCACGACACTAATCCCATAAAATAGGAGTCATTAGGTGTGGCCCTCTTGGGTGATGTGTAAAGTGGTCTTAATCTTCCTGGGGATGGATGAAAGGGCCGCATGAAAAATGGGAAGCTGGTGGTGCCTGAGACCTCCTTCTCTGAGAAAAGCATTTTCCATGTGAACATAAATGGCTTAACGCACTCCTCTAATACCATCTGTCTTCTCTGTCCAAGATGTGTACATTGTCATCATCAAACGTGTCTTTTGGCCATCAGGTCTAGCTATACATAGCTGCTTCAGGTCCTGAGGTGTTGCTTCTCCTGGGCTGGGCCATTCATGTGTACAAGCTGTTTGGTTTTTCCAATGTACAGCTCGAAACATTCTTCACTGCACCAGACTCCATACAGTTTTTGGTTTTTCTTGGGTTTAGTTGTTTGGTCTTTCAGGCGGATGAGTATTTGTCTGAGTGTGTTGGTGGGTTTGAAGTAAACAGGTATGTGGTGTTTTCTGAAGATCCTTTTCAGCTTCTCTGACACTCCAGCCATGTAATGAATCACCTGGTTTTTCCTTTGATTCTCTGCTCTGTCTGTCACCCTTCTGAGTCTGGACGCCATCTTGTTTAAGGCCCACTTAGGATAAGCGCAACCCTTGAGAGCTGTCCTGACATGTCTATCCTCCTTATTTTTGTCTTCGATGGAGGTGGGGATGTTTTCAGCCCTGTGGTATACGGTCCTGATGACTCCTAGTTTGTGTTGCAGTGGGTGTTGGGAGTCAAACTGTAGGTACTGGTCCATGTTTGTGGGTTTTCTGTAGATTTCTAGTTCTAGGTTGCCACAACTCTCAACATTACCTGGATGGTCTAGAAAAGCCAGTCTATTGATGTTGATGTCAACTGCATTTATGTGGTCTGTGAAAGCCTGTATCTCCTTAATCTTTACCCAGGTGTCATCTTCATATCTGAACCAGTGGGTTGGTGTTGTCACTGGGAAGGAGTTAAGTGATTTCTTCTCCACTTCCTCCATGTATAGGTTGTCAACAATAGGTGTCACTGGAGAACCCATGGCACAGCCATGTTTCTGTCTGTGCCCTCTGTAGGAGAAGTATTGTATATGTATTTTGTCACTTTGAGATTTGTCAGCAAATGTAAAGTGCTTTATAAATAAAATGAATTATTATTATTAAGTATGTGGTGTTTTGACCAATCTACAAGGGAGCAGATCTGTTCTGGGTTAAAGTTGCTTCTGGTCTTCAGGGTGTCCTCTTTTAGTCTTTTCCTAACAACTGCCAGGCCATAAGTGGTGGGGATGCTGGTGAAGAGGGAACTGACATCAAAGGATACCATGGTTTCATCAGCATCCAGTTTCAGCTCTCTGACTCTGTCTGCAAAATCCTCTGAGTTTTGTATGTGATGATTAGTACGTCCAACTGGCGGCGATAGGATGGTGGCAAAGAATTTTGCCATGTTGCAAGTTACTGAGGTAATGTTGACAATGGGTCTAGGAGGTTCTCCTTCCTTTTGTGCCGACTGCACCGGCTGCCAACCGATGAGAGCACCAGCCCATTCTCATTGCTGACATGTCAAAAAGTGCCTCTTTGTCCACGCCTTCTGAGCTCAGGGAGATAGATGGGGTGGTGGATGGTACAACAAGACACAGGACCTTTCCACAGGAGACCAGGTAGTGACTCTAGTGCCAGACATTGTGTGCTTTAATGATGATTGAAACACAACATGGTTATAGTAAGGAAGTACGTGTGTGTTCTTGTCACTGTTTGCAGCATTTTGTTTTTATGTAATTTATATTGTAACTTAACCTTAGCCTAAAGTAGCTGTTACTTAACCCTAACTCAGTTTTTGTGTGTATATAAAGTCCTTCTCGTGGTATCAAGTGGTAACACGTGTCTAGATGATACACTAAAGAATGTAAAAATGGCCTTAGGAAGTGTCATTATCTGACATTGATGGATGAGAACATGCTGAGAGGAGACTCAAACTCCAAACACACAATGTGATGGAACAATCCAAAGTTTGTGATGCAAAACTCCAATGTCAAGCAACAATCCAAGATCCATAAACAAAAGAAAAGTCTATAATAATGATCAGGATGACTTACAGGGTGAGGCAGAGGAAATGCCCAGAGCAGAAACAGGTTGAAAAGCCGCAGGATCTTCAGAAACAGGATAATTGGTCTCGAGAGTTGAACACCATTGGCAACAAACAATCAGGCAAGAGGGAACTGTAGACAGGCAGGTGAAATAGGATACAGAACAGGTGTGCCACAGCGGCTGATAACAGGGTTGTACCATGTAAGAGGAGGTAAAAAGACTATTACTACATTTGCAACTGCAATTAGCCTGAAAACTGTACCTGATATGTTACATCAATCATTTTCTATCACCAAGCAGGCAGTTTAGCATTTATTTGGAATAATGTTTATTCGGAGCTATACATGCAAAATTCACTTTTATGTAGCTGCTAAATGTTCCCTTGGGACAATTAACATTTTACAGAGTAAATGCATTGCTCAGCACTGCTTACTGCAAAAGAAGTGCCTGCTAAATGTTGTGTACATTGCAATTTGCTAAAAATATGTCATTGAAGTTTATCACTTATTTCTTAAACTAAAAATCTGGACTCTAGATTTAGATACTTAATTCTCACATGCTCTAAATCTAAATTACACTTTTCTATCCCGCAGATTGCTGCAGCCACACTGTGGAGACATTCTGGGAAGGAAAGTAGCAATGAAACACATTAAAGTTCACTTAAAAACTTTTTAAATTGTATTTTTAGATAACACTAATTCCAGATTGATGCTGATGCTGGTTCTCTAGATCATCTAATGACATTTAATTAAATGGATGTATATTGCAGATTTAAATTGGGCTCAGAACAATGTCGTGCTTTCTCATGGTCTGAGGTGCATCTGTTAAAAGGGAGATATTTTCTTTAAACTTTTAGCTGTTCAACTGCTATTTTGGTTGTGTGCATGTGCAATCCCAAATTTTATCCTGCTGAATAACTGCTGTCAAAGAAAATTATTTTGGGGGCACTTTGGGCACTTTGCACTTGTTTGTTTAAGTGCAGAATTGATTGAACTGAAATAAAAGGAGGGAAGGTTGTTAACGTTACATTGAAAATTAAGTTGGGGACTTTTTATTCAAACTATAAGGTCTTAAAACAATAAAAACACAGGAACTTCCATTAAACTTTATTGTGTGATCTCAAAAGATTTCTGTAACTTCATCATTAAGGGGCACTTCAGCAGTTCTTATGAAATTTATTTATTCACTCTCCTAATAAGTAAAGGCGAGTATTAAAAAGCCAAAATGAGGGTTTCTCTTAGGGTCTGACTCTACCTAATGACTCTTATGATGTTATAGTGATGTCATCATGTTTATCTCAACTTGGTCTTGTTGATGAATTTATCAAAAACTGTTGATGAAGTTTGAAAAAAAAGTGTTTTATTTATTAACAACTGGCTTCCTGAAAATAACTTCCTTACACTTAGCATTTTCATTGTCGGGATTTAGCCCACAGAATCCTACAGAGCTGTTAGAATCATATATAGTTTCAATACGTTTCTACAACTAGACTAAAGGTTAGCATAGGTCATCCTGTATGGAACCAATTGTGGCCAGTCTTCTTTTATATGTCTCTTGCGGGTTTTTTAACTTTGTGGAACTGCAACTTCTAATCACTGTGGTACCTCTAAAGACAAAATTTCATGCCACGACCATTGAAATGCTATGTGTTGTCACATTTTATGACATGGAATATAAAGAGAAGTATAGACCTTTTTTCATATATGTCAAACATTGTCACATCCAATATTTATTCAGTGCTTTCACAGCTATTGTTCAGCATTACATGCTCTCAGAACAGATCATAGCTAAGACATGTGCAGGCCATCTGGTACTTTCCAGACAGCAAATACAGAAAACATCCAAATGACAGTCTGTCTTTTGCTCTATTATTCCTTTTCCTGATCATTCTAATCCTCTGTTGTAAGAGAACACCACAGGTACTAACAAATGTTCAGTCTTCTCAATGATTCATATGTTTTTCCTGGAAAGGAACATTTAAAAAAATGTGCAATGTGTCCATCAAATATACGTAATGAAGGCTATCAAAACCTTTGAATAGCACACTGTTCTGAATGAGTTATCCTTTATATGCCTTTAATTCAAGTTTTCTTTCCTGTCATCTCTGCTGGCAATAAAGTTAATAAGAACATGCAACGCTTGCAATAAATCAGCTTCTAAATAACTAAATACTGTATATAAACTGAACAGTTGGCTATAATATTTTTATTTTGTACTTTTCCAGACTGTGATATTTTTGTGTCTTAATAAAACACACGGATAAGGGGCATGTTCATATTTGCTCAGACAGAAAGAACCAGAACCCAATATTTAAACACAGCTACTGCACTGTGTTTGGCCATCTTGCCAAAGCAGAAGCAATTTGTCATACTTCACGGAAGATAGGTCTCAGTCTGAGCTTCAAACAGAGACAATGAGAAGTCTGACCTGGGTCTTTTACTATTTCACAGAGCCATTTTTATGAAGCATTGAGTTCAAAGGTACAACTGCTTCACTAAGGGAGGATTCTCCAATATGTGACGGTACAATCTATTCACCGAAGATTTTGAAGTTTCAAAAAGTTGTGATTCTAACCTTCCTCTCAGAACCTTTATAGCTATGTTTCATAAGTTCAAGGAAAGAAAAAAAAACAGAGCTTGTTATATATTTTTAAAGGACCAACTACCATGACACAGTGCTGTGAGTCATTCTTCTTTGTTCATGGCAGTGAAAAGAAATGTAATGGAGCATGTAAAGAAACGAGTGTTTATAGTGTAGCTTTGGAACGAGGCAAAAACAGCCAATTAACTGCAAAAGGGAAACATTGGCCTATAAGGCAAAGTGAAGGAGTGAAAAAGAAAAAAAAGGTCAAAATTCTACACAGAAAAATAACCTAGTCTAAAAGGTGGTGGCTGTAAATCCCTCATTGTGTTTTCACTCACTTGCAACTTTATTAGGTGCACCTGGACAATGTGATGCAAGCCAATACCCCTCATTCATTTTGAATAGGGTGGCCAAAACTTTAGAACCCCCTCTTAATGTAATGCACTCCAGTACATCTCCACCACCCACTATGAGCTCAATAATAAAGTAGAATTATCACCAGTTTGACAGTTTCAACCTAAAAACTGAAAAATATAACTTTGTATAAGTAGAATTCATGGCAGCTGCTGTATTGGATTACATTAGATTATACAGGTGTAACCAATGAAGTGGTCAGAGAGTGTATTTTACAGTAGGATATGTAATGGTGGCAAGTTGGCACAGTGGTTGGCACTGTCACCTTACAGCAAGAAAAACAATAGAATTAAATATCTGTCAAGTGGAATTGAGCGGAATTGAAATGCAATCTTTTGGTGCCAGATGAAAAAAATAATCTGTTCTTGCCACTATTCTTCTGGGCCGTGGAGATGACCCTCTGGAGCACTTTCGTTTCTGCAGCTGATGGATCAGGTCAGTATGCTCTCTGTTGATCACCTTACAGACAGCTGTTCCACTTAGTCCTGGTGTGCAGACTATAGCCCTCAGGAGATGAGCCCCACCATTCTGGTGTCATCAACAAATTTGATTATGCTGTTGCTGGGGTGGGTGGGGGTGTAGGTATGTAGACAATAGGGGGCTCATTGTGCAGCCATGGGGGCCCCACTGCTGAGGCTGAGGTTTGAAGAAATATGGGGGCCTTCCTTTATCCTCCTGGTGGATTGGTCAGAAAGTCCTTGAACCAGAGGCAGATGGACGGAGATACTCCGAGGTCTGATAGTTTGGACGATAGTCTGTTGGGAAGGACAGTCTTAAACACAGCTAAGTTCCCAAATAACAGCTGACCATACCTTCCCTGGTTCTTGAGTTGGGACAGAGGAGTATGTGGGACTGTGGCTATAGCATCCTCTGGTCCAGAGCAGTTTCTCAAAACCTTTCACAATCCTGAATCAGGCAGGTTAGAGCAATGGCATAGGACAGATTGTGGATCAGCTGGCTGGTGCATGCACTCAAAGCAGTACTGAAGCTGATAACGAAGCCACTTTTCCTGAAGGGGATACATGCTGAAATTAAAAGCAGGGACACCGAGTCTGACTGGCCCACGTGTAGTAGTGGCTTAGCCATAAACCCTTTGTTTGACGTTAGAGTAGACCTTGTCTAGTCTATTTGCTTCCCTAGTGGCAGATGTGGATGGTATTTAAAGAGCACTGCCTTTCAGCTCCCGAGGAAGAAATATGGGCCTGGATTTAACTGTCACGTTCTCCATGTCCACGGAGCAGTAACTGTCTACAGACTTAGTACATCAGCTGTGTTCACATAAGCACAACACTCCCTACTCTTACCACAATCCCTGTACCTGTCCTGGCATACCTTGTGGCCTAGTTGCTAAAGAGATGTGTCTGGGATGAATACATGATGCCAGGTCACATGGCAGCTGGCAATATTCTCTGGGATGCCTCAGTTTCCGTGTGTCCTATCTTCTAAATTTGGAGATCTTGTGCCCATCTACTGCAAAACGGTTGAGTTTCAAGTAATGTAAAACTTTGCAACAGTCCCTCGCTCCCAAAACTAGATAACTCAAGGCATGTGAGCCAAAGTTTTCCATCAGGTTCGCTAATCCAATCTTGCGCTGCCAAGTCATACGGGTCTATCTGATTAATTGCTGTTAATTATCCATAAAGCATTACTTGGTCAGTTTAGAACAAGTTTGGACAACTATTTAGTGAAACAAAGGAAAATGTATGCAGATAACACCATAATCGTTATAGGTAAAACAGACTGTATAGATCAAAACGTGTCCCCCACGTCCCACTCATTACCAGAGTATGTCATAATTTCACATTCTCCCTAAAATAAAATAGCATTCAACAATTGGTAATTCATTTTATGTTTAAAGGACATTGTTAGGTCATTAACTTCTTATTTTGGCTCAACTACACTGTAAGAACTGTATTATCTGTTCTCGAGTGTGATGTACATTGTTCTGGGCTTCAGACTTTTGTTGTGTAATTCACAACTGCACGTAATTTCCCCACAAATGCAGACAGATGAATTTCACTATATCCTGTCCTTGTGCTGTCATTCCAAAAGACTGATCCCTCGATCCTGGAAAGTTTTGGAAGGGAACAAGAAAGAAGGCGTCAGCCAGATGAAGCCTCCTGCTCTCTGTGTGTTCTGCGAACAGTGAGAGTTCTGGGTCTGTCGACAGGGTAAATAACATGTTGTCTTTTTTCTGTCAAAGTTTTGCCTCCTTGGCACTGTGCACTCCGCACAAGCACAGTGCTCTGCCAAACTAAGCTTGGCTAATTGGTGATTTTAGACTGGGGATTAGTGAGGAAGCAGAATTCATCACAGTAAACACATGGTAAACAGGGAATGTTTTCCAAAGCTTGGAGATGAATCAAAAATGGTTGTTTTTCTAAACCATCATTGCCATTATCAAGAACTGTTGCTTTTGTGAGCATTTTGGGACTGCTTTTGAAAGTGTGGGAATGACAATTATTATTTTCTATGGCTTTGTAGCTGATCTGTCCTGATGTCAGTGGAGATAGAGTTCCAGTCTCAATTTTATCAAGCCTGATCCTAAATGAAGTCCCCTAAGAGCTGAAAATGATGTCTCTGCTTCCCCAGCCTTCTCAGGGCAGCACTAAAAATACAGCTAGTGACTGGAGCAAGTTTGGCCAAACTTGCTGCTGCTCTTATCCACAATGAACCTCAGTTAACTATTTTTCAACTCAAGAAGTTTTTTCAGTAGGCAACATGCAGAACAAAGCCCAACTTCAATTAGCTAAGCTCACTGGTTCCCAGTTGGTGTGCCTTTAAGGCAAAGGCTTGACATTACGTTTGAGTCCTTCTTCCTTTCCTGAATTCATTACAAGCCTCTTTGATCACAGAGCATGTTACACAACCTAATGGTTTTGCTTTTATCTGATAATAAAGGGCACAATGCACAAAACATATGAACATTTCACATTAGTCATACAGACATGTTGTCGCCTCCAGTAACCTAGACTACCGTTAAAAATATAGAAGTCAGACCTTGCTCCAATGTGTGCACATACCAACTTAGGCAGATAATACACTTCCACAATTTATAAAGAGGCCGTTTGCAAGTGTATAGCCAGTAAGAAAATGAGGTAACATCTAAGGAAGTATTTAAATAACAGATCAATAGTCCATAGTATCGTCACATTCTGTAACAGCTTCAAAGTAGAAAATAGCTTAAAAGGGAAGACTCATCAGTGACTGTTTTCCTAAAGCATATGTGCATGAACCAGACAGCTGTTTACAGTCAGGTCCATAATTATTCAAATTGCAATCCAATTTTCCTTAATTTTGGCTCTGTATGCCACCACAGTGGATTATAAACAATGAAAATGTGTAAACTGTCAGTTTTAGTTTTAAGGGTTTGGTCTAAAAAATTGTTTTGAATTACATTTTGTATATTCTTCGTACAAAAACCATTAATTTACAGGCTCAAATTTAATATAGTAATCATTTAAATTGTCAGTTTCGATAATTGATTGCAATCCTTTGCCGCAAATGACTCAAAACTAAGTAATATGACTATTAATTAAATTAACACTTCTATTATCTAACAGTCCAATCATAAACAAGTCCAGTGTCCTGCTCATTGGCAATGACTGCTCACACGCAACAAATTAAACCGAATAAATAAATTTATAAATAAATTTATAAATACAATTTTTATTTTTATGACATACTATAGACTGTACATCCAAACTGTTATGTTCCTTTGCTAAGAAATGATTACACCTTCTTTTGGAGCTTGCTGGGGACAGTCACCGTGGCTTCCGTGACACTGTGGTTGGATGTTTTATGCAGGATGTCACAAAAGTATAACTGGTCAGCTCCTACTCAAGCCAGGAATGATAATCTCGTTAACCACACTGACCTCATGGTTGAGATCCCTCTCAAGACTTTAAAACATGTTAATTTTCTGGCTATTTCCACTTTAGCCAGGCAGAAAATACCCTTCTCTGTTCAATTTATGCTTTATCGATTAAACTGCCTCAGAGACACTTCTGCTCCTTTAGGTTTCCTAATTGTGCCACTACAAACCACTTTACACACAATTTCACTTTCTTCTTTCATGCTGCTTATTTCATCTATATAAACATATCAGATTAAGATTGGTTGAACAAGATAACCTTAAGTTGTAAACAGTCCCCTGCAAAAGCATCGGAATGACAACGCTAATTCAGTAGCTTTTTCTGTACAGAGAAATCATATTCATCTTTTGATCTTAAACCCAAAAGAGACACATGTTTAGAATTTTATCTTTCATTTGATGGTACTTACAATTTGATACATTGAAAATAGAAAATAAGACCTTTCGCAATCAGATGACCTACAGCAGCTCATGTTGTTTTTATACATTTATATATATATATATATATGTTTTTTTTTCCACCACCTGTGCTTTTTCCAACGTGATGGGCTAAGATCTTTCTCAATGTCTCCATTTGTGAGGGAACTTTTGGTGACTGTGCCAGGATGCACATGTTACTATGGATCCAACCCGGGTATTAGCTTAGTAAAACACAGGCCTGCTCCCAGGTGAGAGACCTGAAATCCACCAGGAACAGCGGAGGCAGAGGTGCAGAGCTGGAATAAAGGGAGACATGCCTGAATGAACTCAGCCCTGACTTGCTTGTAACTGGATGCTTTCCAGCTGGCAAGGGCAGACAGGAAAGGGAAGGAATGCACCATGAGCAGCACCTTTAAGGATAGGCTGATCCACTCACTGTGTGTGCAGGATTGCTGCTGCAGGTCCTTTGTTTCTGCTGCCAGTGCACTCTATGGTTTCTATCGCTTACACATTACTCAAGACTTCATAGAACTGCAGACTAGATGGGCCATCAGGCAAATCAAATGGCACCTGCAATTTGGTCAGTGGCGTCATGGACTCACACTTCACTATGTTCTATATCTCACTTCCCTAATTACAAAGCATCATCATTATCATCAATCCTGAGATGACCCGTGAGATCATGTGTCCAAAGTTATCAGGTTAAATTTGGGGAAATATTTGAAATGCTGCACATGTTATTGAGGAATTTCCATTGGATTAAGTGGTGCAAACAAAGTTATACTGGTCAGTAAATATAACCATACTCTTCAAAAAGAGGCAGAATATGCTATAAATAGCTCAAATCTCAAATATCTTATTGTACATGATGGGGGAGGTTTTTTAATTTTACTAGGCTTCAGAAAAGTAATTGGAAAGTGTTTGAGAATATTAAATTTGAAAAACACAATTACAGCTAAATATAAATAGAACTGCTTAAGCTGCATAAGCTGTAATGGTGCTGTCATAGCATAATTATAGTTCATTCACATGCATCTGTGAATGGTCAAACAAGTTACCACAGCAGGCAAATATGAAAGCACAAGATAAAAAAAATAAATAAATCTAGTTTAACCTCAGAAGATAAAACTGGGATAATGAGTGTTTCATTCTAAAGCCATCAGTGTGTGGATCTGTTCTGGTGTATTTTTAGTGTCAGCGTATTATTTTTCTTAATCAAACGTGAATATGCATATTCATGATCATTATGTCTTTGTGTGGTTTTCAAGTAACCTTCTGAGGTTAAAGATTTGAAGCACATAATGGCTTTCTAAGCTGAAATGTAAAAATCTTTCATGTTTGGTATCTCAGAGCTGCACTTGACTGAGATCACCGTCTCTAATTTTAAGCTGACAAATTGTCAGTGTTTAGTGTTTTTATGCCTTGCAGTCTGTCTTGGTATCATGACATGTTAGCTAACACACACTCCTGGAGTTGATGCAAATGAGACACTTCACGGGCACTTTAACCAAACATTACTGGACTGTGTGGGATTTATTTCCAAATGCAGCTTTACAAAGTTAACTTGTTGTGAGTTCACTGTGGGTCCCCTGTTTTTTTTCCATTAATTATAATCCTGTCAACGGCGCTCCATTTGAGAGAAGCAACGGTTGCTGCTGTCTTTGTGCGCCTCGACAGTATATACAGCCACGGCTGGCACGGTATGACTGAAGGAAGTGTGGGCCGGATACGCTCCCCTTCACTGGCAGGCAAAGGCTTCATTATGCTAATGTAACAACCAGAGGAAAAGACAGAGCGAAGAGAGAGAGAGAAAGAGTGTGTGTGAGCGGACAAGAAAGAGTGTGTGAAGAAGAGATGAGTGTGACTAGGAGAGAGGTGGGGGAGAGAAGTCACATAGTCTATACATGCGGGGGCAAACATGTTGTCATCTCCTGCATTTAAATGCCCCCCACTTGCTCTTCTCAACACATCATTTAAATTGGGTCTGACAACTGTTGGAGCACCAGTTCAAATGCATTTGCAAAGACACTAAAACCTTCTCTGAGAGATAGAAAACAGTACCACGAATTGTATTGTGTGTTTAAATCTATATGCTGTTTGGAACAACATATACATTAAGCGTTTGACATTCTTTTTGACCTCTGCATTAATATAAATTAATTAGTGAATAAATTGGCCATTATTAAAGCAAATGTAATAATGCCACCATCAGGCTCAGCGAGTCACTGATGCCTACTGTAAGTACTTTCATGAAATGCCTTATATATCCCAGTTTTTTTTGTCTCTGGAATTAAAGCACAGAATTTTACAGCAGTATCTAATGCAGGCTTAATGGCAGGGCTTATAGAAAAGAGAATGCAAAGTGAGTACAGTGTGAGAAATATGTCAATGCAGACTGTAAAGGCAAATGAGAAAGCAGGTTTAGTAAGCACATTCTCAGCAGAAAAAGGAAAAAAGTTTCACACTGCAATTCCAGGAGGACAGAATAGTGGTTTTCAAAGCTTCATATTGTGTTTCTGCTGCCTCAGGAAATGCCTGTGTCACACTGACTTGCAGATTTGCTGTTTTCAGAACTTCTCAAGCTCAACGGGTCATTTACAAATTAAATTTTGTGATAGAGATCTGACCATTGTCTGCTGCATTGTTGAATATTAGAGAATATTTTGGAAGGCAGCCTGAGGCATAGGGAAGTAAACTGCTAAGCTGCTTAGGACGCCCAAGGGAGTGAATTACAAAGTGTTCTTTTTTTTTTTTTTTAGAATGAACATCTGTGTACTGTTGTTGCACCATAAGACACACAGTAACTGCTGTTAACAGATAAAGACATTACTAAATTACTAAATCTCTAATTCCTTAACTGCAGTTTGACCAAAGATAGTTTTAACTCAAGGGCAATTTACTAACTTTTTCTGTGCTTTCCTCTACATCTCATTATATGTCTGTTAATTAATATAGTTTGCTAAATGTAAAAAATGAGCAACCAGACTTCTGTAGGATATGTTGGGATCTGGGCTCAATGAATGCGCTTCACCTGTAGATAAAAATACTGTGAGAAATGGTTAAAATTCCTAGTAAAAAGTTGACTGGGTTCACCTTGAAGTTATCCTGTAGCCTATGACCACATCTATTGTGCACTGGTTGAAACTGGCTTAGCCAAAATAAAAAGATTCCTGTTCTTCAGCTTTTAGAATTTAATTCATGTCCCTGGCAACACTCACTATTTCACTGCAAACCTGTAGTTAAAGTGAGACTTAACAAAGAACCTATTTTTTTATTTTACAAATAGGTAAGAAATAAAATAATCATTCTTTTGTGATTTATTTATTTCTGAGAAATAAGCTTGAAATTTATGAAATAATGAAGTACAAATACTTAATTACTTTGTTACTTTTCTAGTCTACATCTGTTGTCAGCGTGTTGGTAAGACAGTGTGTTAATAACCTTAAAGCATTTAAAATAAACTGCCATAGCAGTATAGCTGTGCTTTAATTAACATCAATAAGTGGTAAACAAGTTTTTGTCTTACCATCAAAACACACTCTACTACATTAGAAGGATTTTAATTATCACCCATAAGTTGATTAGTATTAGAAACAGCCTTAAAGACAGTTGGTGATCAAAGCACAGCAGATCTCCAAAACCTGATCTGTGTCAATTCCACCAAAGCTTGAAAGCTCAGAAACTCCACAAACAACATCTGTAAAATTTGGGATATTAACATTTTGGTCAGATGGCTGACAATCTTGCGACTGTTAAAAACTTCATTATGATGTAGGTTATTTTACTATGAATAAAGATTCAAAGCATAGGCAACTTGCAGGTGAGGGCTTGTCTGCTAATTAGTGATATCTGTAACAACCAAAGACATATTTTGTTTTCCTGGTGAATTTCCTCTTTAAATTCACAGGTCTAAAGTGAGGGCTCTATTTATTTTAGATGTAATAAAAGGTTGTATATCACTCTTGCCTTTTTGCATCTTACACTCATTGTAGTCATGTCAGTTATTCAAACAAAGTTAGTAGGCATTCACTGTCACCACAAAGTGTAGGGCATCTGTGTTTCATTAAAAGGCAGCTCTGTGTAAATTGTGGACAAAGTGGACAATTACTTTTAGAATTTTGTTACATTTCAAAACAACTTTTCCTTAAAAAAGTTGAATCAGTACTCTAACTTTTACCAAAAAATTTTTTCACAAAGATAGTTGGGACATGGCCAGTACAAATGGGTAAGGTAAGGCCTTGGCCACCACAATTACGTAAAGATTATTCATTTTTGTACCAGTTTTAGGACAAAATACAGGCATAAATTGATTTCAAGAATTAAATAAATAATTGAATAAAATCTGAATACAGTAGTTTATATAAAGGTCATCAGAAGCTGCTGCAGCAAAGAAATGACCAACTGAACTGTCTCTCCCCTACAGAGAACATTGAACTGCACTGAAAAGGCAAAAAACTTCTACTCTGACTCTGATGACTTGAATTGTATAGTGTATATACATTATACCTAATGCTGTGCAACAACAACACTGGGGCTCTGCAGTGTGTGTCGGTGTGTGAAGCTTGTATCATTTTTTTAGATAATTACTTGATTTAACCATTGAGGCTTTGTTTTCAAAAGAATTACATGATAGTTTCAAAGGTTCAAAATTATTATTATTATTTAAAAAAAGTGAAGAGACACACATTTGTATTAGCTTCAGGATTAACACAAAGTAACACAAGTCAAGTGGTGGAGGCTCCACAGAGACTGGGAGCTGCCTAAGTTTGCCTCAGATTGGGTTTTCTTAAATGCCCTTAAAATTATGCTCTGGAATCAATCTGCAGAATCACACTACATGCCTGCTCCACATGTCTTATGTTTTATATTTCATGGTATTTCTCAGTTAACCTGACACTTTGCACTATACTCACTTTATTTACATCATCCCAGCTTTTTGTGATCTAAGGTGATAAATTCTCCCGAACACCCGACACATCTGCTGCATTTTAAAACAAGGACAGCTTCTTTGATTCATTTCCATGTTGTTGCCTTCATTTGTAATTACTGTGATTTTTTTATGACATTACCATACAGACTGATGGATAATATGTCTCCATTCTCTCCTGCAGTAGGCTTAATTGAGTCTGTGTAATGTAAATTCACTGGGTTTATTAAGGCAGATATAAGCCTGGGTTTTCAGACTGCGATAATAGGCTGCCTCCACTCCACTGTGGCAGTTTTATGAGTGTTAAAAATTTGAGTTGCAGCACATCATCTCCTTGTGGATTTATTTTTTACTTTCACCAATTTTGTTCTCAATGCTCAAACAATTTAGTCTATGAATTTTGAAATTCAAAGCTACATTCGATTAAATGTTTGACAGCCCCTGAAGAGTGAGTCTAAGGCACCATAATGATACTATTCAGCATGATTTCTAATCTAGTATTAGGACTAGTACTAGCTAATACCTGTAATGTGAAAGGTGTTACTCATAGTGAAAACATGTTTGTTTTTTTTTTTAAAAATGCTGTATTTGCATTATTCATTCTCACTTTACAATCATTAACTCAGCTACTACCCGATAACCTGAAACTACACAACTACACAAAATAACTTTAAATGTTCCTTTAATCCACGATATTGTCAGGCTGTAGTTAAAAAAAATAATATAGAAAAAGGTGTCAACAGTGAAGTAGTATTTTACAAAATAATATCTGAAATAATATAAATAAGTGTCATTGTTACCGAATAATCACTTTATCACATTTTAAAACCATTCGCTTTTTTAAAGTGAGAAACCACTTGCTGAGCTCTTGCATTTGATCTCATGCAGCCATATTATATTCATTAAAAGCCTCTTATTGCCCCTTAAACTGGGACTTTACTTAATGCTTTGGCCTTGTGTTGTTTCCACTTCTCCCATCCATCCACCTCATTTCCACTGGGTCCATGCCTTAGAAAGACAAACGAGCTGTATCTGATGTACGATCCTGCAGGTGAGAGCACAGCCAGGAAAACTGTGCTTAAATAAAAACCTATAGATCTCAGAACAGAGGATGCCAGGCCAGTCACTGCAGGCTTGGGAAGGGAGCTGGAAATCATCACTCCTGAATCCAGCGTGGTCTTTAAAGACTGATGTTCATCTATGTGTCATTTATTCTGCTCCACCTGTTAGCACAAGGTCAATCTAGCTTGTCAGGCCCCCTCCCGGTCCTCGATTGCTCTCCTGGCCTCTTCAGAATCTTGGAGTGACTGGATGATGCTGTGTACCTCTGAATGCATCGTAGCTCTCCACTCAGTCAGCACCTGTGACTACACAACTGTCATGTGTGTTTGCCTGTGTCTGGTTGATGAAGCAGGGCAAAACTTGTGTGCGAACGCGTGTTGAAGTGCATAATTGCCGAGCACAAAAGGCCACTAATTTGTGCACTTAGACTGCCACTTGCTCGGCACAGCAGCTTCTTAGAATGCCCCGCTGTTTTCAGTTTGACCTACAACTCTCAAGTCAATGTCTCCATTCCTTCCTATCTTTCCTCTTTGAAAATAATTACAGACTTCATTCTCACTTTTGCATTTAATTGCTTAATCCTTCCATTTATTTAGGGATCCAAAAGGCAAAGACAGTATAGAATTAAAAGCATTTTGTCAAACACTGAGCGATGATTGCTCATTTTAGTCCTCAGCACTCTGGGTGAGATGATGCTGTTGGACAGCCAATGGATTGGAGGGCTTGTCAGGCAGTGTGGGTGATCAGAGGAAGGATGTGCTCAGATGGCAATAAATCCCACCAAATCCTGTTGCCCTCTGTCAATTATAAGCCATAATCCCCTTCTTTTTTGAGAGTCAAATGGGCTCTCAGCACAGCTCACTCACTGCTAGGCTCAGGCAGCGGTTACCAATGCAAGAGGTGGTGATACAGAGAAAAAGCAATTATAACTACCACTGCGTACAAGTCAGACAGTCTAAGGCCCTGGAAGCATGTTTTTCCTGCCAAAGGTAAGATAGGTTTAAAAGATTTTTAGACTTCATGAATTCAAATGAACTTTTACTACAGTTTTGGGTCAGTATTGGCTAGATATCAAAAGTACGGTATAAAGTGACTCCAGAGGACTTGCTGTTTAGCTTAGTGTTGCTATCAGAAGACAATGATCATCTGCTAAAGGAAACTGAATTTGGCACATAACTAAGGCAGGCTCCAAGGGGCCCTTGCACTTGCCCACCTTCTCCGCCCTCCTGACTTGCCTATCATCCAGTCTGGAGAACCAGGCACACCTTCTCCTCTGATTGGAAAGGCAACCAGCATCTGAATCAAGCTGACAAAATGAAGTGAAAACCTACAGACATTTGGGTTGGCTGTGATTTGATTTGAGCTTCTTGTCGCCATGGTAATCTGTTTGTTGCATGATAGAGTACTGCTATGCTGCTCAGGAATAAAACTTTGTTACTGGCTTTTCGTAGTGCTGTTCTGTTTCAGTATGATCGTACACTGGACCAGGCCTTAGATTTTTCTCTTTCTTGCACATGTTCAGGATCTAAACTGATGGTTTGTTGTTGGTGTTGTTAGTGATTCTAAGATCAGGGCGTGTTCTTTCATTGTGTTCAGGTTTTAAGCCTCTACCTCTCAAAGTTTTTTAAAAAAATAAACCCCGACAGAAAAGATTGTTGTAGACTTTTATAGTTACTCTACAATTCTTTGATTTAGAGCAGCACCCTTAGGACGTAATCAGAGAAGTTGCGTTTTAAGTTTAGAAAAAGCTGAGGCGTGTTGCACTGCCTTTTTTATGTTGAAAGGCCATAATCAGAATGCTTTTTAGTGGATTGCTGCGTCTTTTATTTTTACTGTTACCAGGCAACCACTAAATGACTGTCCTTACCCTACCTACTAAAGTAAAGCCCACTGGTTAGCTAAGCATCTCTAAACATTTACATCAACATTTATCAATTCTTTATATATTTGCAATAAAAATAAAGGTGGAGGGCACCTGCTTTGGCTGCTCTCAATTATGCTAGACACACAATCTAAGATAGAAAGATGAGACCAGGTGGTCCAGATTTGCCTGGATGATGGTCCCTTTAGGCTTCAGTCTGGACAGTTTGATAAGTTGCTCTCAATCATTTATCTGTTTCATCGATTTATCTGATGAATTAGACCTGTCTCAGTAACTTGCGATAAATAGTGTGCTAAATATATTAATTTGGTATCTGGGGCTCCAGGGATCAGCGGACCTTGAGCCTAGTTTAGGCTTTAGGCTCATGATTTTCAGTAAACATACTTAGCTACAACGTTCTGAGCCAGCAGCAGACACCCATTGATTCAATGAAAAGCTGAATCTGAAGCAGTGTGTGAATGACCATAACATGCCAAACTAAGATTGAAAAATGTATTGTTCTACACAGTAGTGATAATAAGTCAACTAAAAGTATGTAGCCCTGCTAGCATAGGCACAACACCTAAAGAAATTTCCAAATTAGGAGGTAATAATTTAAAAAAAAGGTTGTGGTTCAAATGTAATAAGTAAGTGGTGTAAAAATTATTGCTGCTTAAAAAGCACTTTTTCAAATCCACTGTTGTAGGAAAATTGTCACTGTCCAATTAATTCTTCTGTTTCTTCACCTTTCTTCACATTAACCCTTTTCTACTCAGGAAAGCCAGTTTCCTTGTTTCGCCATGTGTTTTCAGCAGATCCCTGTTCTCCTCCGCAGATACAGGACATGCCGGTCTACTCGAAGATGACATTTCCCACTTGTGCACCTTCGCTCACACCACTTTGTCACCACCCTCTTTTTCTCTTGCCCTGTGGAACTGCCAGTCTGCAGTGAAGAAGGCTGAGTTCATTCCAGCTTTTCCTACACAGTCAGCTGTTCAGCTGCTTGCACTTAAAGAAACCGGGATCAATCCACAAAACACTTCCACCCTGCACTCTCCACCAAGTTTGCCTTCTCTCACACTCCTCGCTCATCAAATCGGGCGGTGGAACTGGACTTTTTGTTGCTGACACCTTGAAGTTTTCCCCCAACAGCACCCCTCAACAATCTGTCATCTCTGGAATATCAGGCCATTAGGATCACAGCACCAATTACAGTCCATGTGATTGTGATATATTGGCCACCGGGCCAGCTGGGGAACTTCTGCAATGAGCTTGACATGCTGCTGTCCCACTTCCCTGAAGACAATGTTCCTCTCATCATCTTGGGACACCTGAACATCCACCTGGACAAACCTCAGCTGGCTGACTCGTTTGCTCTTCTAAACACGTTTGACCTGAGACTGGTCTCCACTCCCCCGACCCACAAAGCTGGCAACTACCTGGACCTCATTCTCACCCGAAACTGCACCACGGACAACATCTTGGTCACTTTTGCATTTATCGGATCACTTCTTCATTCAGCTCACAGTCTTCTTCCCTAGACCTTCACATTCTCCTACCACACTTGTAACATTCCGCCATAACCTCAGATCTCTCAACCTGGAGCAGTTCTCTTCACAGGTCTCTGCAACTCTCCCCTCGCCACAGGATCTCTCCACCCTCGATACAGATGCAGCCATGAACCGCATTTGCAATACATTCTCGTCGTGTCTGGGTGCTCTCGACCCTATATCTTCTACACCCACTTGTCCCTCAGCTTCTAATCAGTGGCTCACTGACTGGATCGCAACACACCAAGCTGAGGAGTGCTGAGAGGAAGTGGCGCAAATCCGAGACTCCATCTGCTCTTGCCGAGTATCAGGGTCTGCTTGTATCTTTTACTCACAGTGTCACTAGGACAAAGACTAAATACTGCCATAAGCTCAGCAACACCACAGATACTCAAAAGCTGTTCTCCACTTTCAAATCATTCATCTAGCCATCTCCACCTCCTCCATCCACCTCTCTCACTGCCGATGACTTGGCTGCCACCTTATTTCGCTATTACATGAATCATCGATACATCTCTCACAACAGGCACTTTCCTGACCTCATTCAAGCAGGCCCAGATTTCCCCACTGCTTAAGAAGCCGTCTCTTGACCCGTCTCTCTTCTTCCATTTCAGGCCATTTGACCATGGAACAAGCAGTTTTTAATCAACTCTCAGACTTTCTTTTCAAGAAAAACCTCTGGCTCTGGAAAAGTCTGGCTTCAAGAGTAGTCACTGACAGAAACTGTTTGTTGTGGAATCTCTTCGAGCTGCAAAAACCACAGGTCAGTTTTCTGTATTAATCCTACTCAACCTATCTGCAGCGTTTGACACTGTGAACCATCAGATCATCTTGTAGACACCCTATGACTTGGGCATCTCTGGATCACCTCTAGCCTTGCTTCGGTCTTACCTATCGGGACGAACCTTCAAGATATCCTGGCAAGGGTATGTTTGTTTCTAACTCTCATAGCCTCTCTACTGGAATGCTGCAGGGTTCAGTTCTTGGTCCTCTTCTTTTTTCCATCTATACTACATCACTGGGCTCCGTCATCTGCTCACATGGCCTTTCCTATCACTGCTAAGCTGATGACACACAGCTCTTCCTGTCCTTTCCACTAGACAACTCCACTGTCTAAATCAGACGTTTCTGCCTGTTTCTCAGACATCTCTGGGTGGAGGAGAGAGAGACATCTTCAGCTCAACCTCTGAAAAGACCAAAGTTCTTGTCGTTCCAGACAGACTTTGGACACAACACAACATCAAGATTGGATCTACAGCGATTGTTCCTACTAAGTTAGACAGAAATCTGAAGGTCTTCATCGACGACCAATTAAGCATCAAGGAACAAATCTCCTCAGTCTCTAGAGCATGCAGATTTGCGCTCTGCAACATCAGACCCTACCTCACAGAAGATACAACCCATCTCATTGTACACGCTCTGGTCGTATTTTGTCTTGATTACTGCAATGCTGTGTTAATGGGGTCACTGGTATCCACATACAAACCTCATTCTTAAACAGCCAGAAAGGACTCATGTCAAACCACTCCTCAGATCTCTACACTGGCTTCCTGAAGCTGCCCGCATCAGGTTCAAAGCTCTGCCTCTTGCCGAGAGGGTGATCAACTCGACAGCTCCTGCTTACCTCAGTTCCTTTCTGCTCTTTCCTTCACTTGCATCTCAGGAAATTTAAAGACTTTTCTGATAGGACTTTGCTGATGTTGATGTTTTCTCCTTGACTTATATTTTTGCTTGGCTTACACCTCACTTGTAAGTCGCTTTGGATAAAAGCATCTGCTAAATGACTAAATGTAAAATAAATCAAAGATTTATAAATATTCAGATATCAATTTGTGGTATGGAATCATATCCTATTATTGTAGTTGATAAAGCCATATTTGAAGCAATACTAGGTAACAGTGGTCCTCATTAATGAAAAGTTCATAACTTAACATTTTATTTTATTTTTTGGTTCATGAGCAAAATAATTTGTTAGATTCATCAATTCGCCATAATGTTTGCCATTCGACGGGGCATATTGTTTCATGTTCCTATTAGACAAGGGAATATGATCCACAAATTCCAGTACAATTGCTTGTAATACACAGGTTTTTATAATTCTAGAAAGTTGCCTTTTCAATATGATGGTTGGGGCACTGTATCTCATGAATTTGTTTAAATGGAAGTATCCCTTCCTTCTAAATGCCACAGATGGAAGTGCCCTAATGTACAGGGTCGTGGGGGGCTGTAGCCTTTTGCAGCCATCAATGAAGAGGGAGGTTGGGTCCATCCTGGACAGGTCTCCAGTCTCTCTCACGACCAACACAAAGACATGCATGTCTTTAACAACAATGTTGAATTTAGGCCTAAATAATTTTAGTGCAATCTACAGCACTACTAAATACCTTTATACACTGGTTTTTCGATGTTCTGGTTTGTCATGGTTATTGTTGTTTAGTTACTCTCACTCAGCAGCAGTGTTTGAAGCAATGGTGGATGAGGCTTTTGCATAAGAACTGCTAAATAGTATTTTTCAAAACTTTTGTTTTATTGCTACGATATTTCTTACCCGTTTCAGCAAGCTACAAATTCCTCACATTAATGTAATAAATATATTACATATAAATATATTAAATGTGTGACACAAATGTAACACTGATGGCCACTGAGATTGATTGCTGCATCACAGGTTTTGTGGAACGGACCCAAAATTAAACAAAGTGAGAGGGATTATGATAATATAAATTCACTTAACTTAATGAGGTCAGGCTGTTGATGTTTTGGAGACTTGGACAGGAGAACTAAAGTGTCAGAAAACAACTCTAAAACCTGATCTCAGTGAATATTAACCAGCGTTTGGGAAAGATTCAGGGTCTGAGTGGGAGTACAAAAACTATGGAATGAAATTGACAAAGCTGGTAAACTAAAGGATGGGACTGTGAGTGTTAACCTGATAATAAAAAGCAAGACAGGACATCAAGGGAGGAGGGCAAAAACCAACTAGATCCTGCGATAATTACAACATACAAAAACACAAATCAGGAGAAAACAAAATAGGACTAAAATAACCAAAGGGACCACGATTTCAGACTGAGATAACTAAAGAACAAGCATAAGTAAGGGAAAGCTGAGCATAAACAAAATAATAGATTGGAAACCATTAAAATGAAACCTAAATGTAGGAAATAACTGAGCAGGTCACAGATCAGACTAGAAACAGGTATAAAAACCAAAATGTTCGGGAAAAGATATGAGAAATAACCAGATGTGTAGAAATCCAGGACAGATAAAAAACGACAGTGCATACAACAGAGCTAACTATGGAACACGACACCAAATCTCAGTGAAAAAAGGTAACGAACAACAGTTCAATTAGTAAGAGTAAGGAGTCCAAAGAACACGAGTCAGGTAAACCAGAAGGCAGGGTTTTCAATCCAGGAGTTAAGATGAGGATCTGGCAGGGAACTGGTGGAAGAGCTTGGTCTAAATAGGCAGGGGAACAGGGGTAAATAATTACGACTGGTGATGAGTGGTGAAGCTGGAGGAAGGACCTGGGAGCAGGAAGTGGGGAGAAGGGCTAAAAAAAATAAAAGTCCAGACCAGGAAGTGAAGCTGAAGTGCTGGATCGTGACATGCTTTTGTTCTGCTAACACTACCAGAGCAGGCACAGCTCCAGTATGCATTTCAATATCCCCTCAGGTCATAATTCCAATAAGAATGTTAGAAAACTTACTAATAAAGCAGAAATCATTGTTTTTCTCTGATTAGTTTGTATAATGAGCCTCACTAAAACACTTTTAGAAGTGAATATCTCTCCACCGTTGCCAGTGCTGTTCACTTAGTCTGTTATGGGAGGTTTCCAACCCATCTCCCCAGATTAAGGTAAGTGTTGGAGCATATTTCTATATAAAAAAAAAGGGAATATGTTAATCACCGTAACTTTAACATAACCCTGCCCTAAGCTCATTTTCCTACCAGACTATTAAAAACAGTTTCACAGACCCTAAAGTACAGGTGCTGCTTTAAGAAAAGTCAGTATAAAAAGTGGCAAAGTTGCTCTGCACTGAGCGAGCCAGTGCTGTCCAGGTCATACTTTATAAGTCCCGAAAGAGGCGTTTCAGTGTTGGCAGCCATTGTACTGCAAACAGCCACATTAGAGTAAGAGTTGAAAGAAAAAAAGGCTCACACACAAATGAATGGTCAAAATCCAAAAAATGCCAGCTTCATCTTTATTTGGGAAACATCTGCCTCCACATAACCATCTAATCATGTATGGAACATTTGCACTGAATGAAACAGTGGAGTGTGGTTTGTTTGTATTTTGTAAATTTAATTTTGAGGTGACTTGATATAATATAAAATGTCATTTCATCTTGTTACAAGACTATGTTCAATTTTAGCTGCAGTTTGGAGAACATGTGTTTATGTTGACACTTCGATATTATGGAGGTGTCACTGTAGCACATGCATAGAGTTTGTATAGATTACTATTTTTTTACAGATGGAAACAATGAGTTCAGTTAAATATGCAAGAGCTTTTGTAGCTATTGTAAACTTCAAAAATACAAAACAAACCTGGTAAGTTTTGGTTTACATAACAATATGTTGATACTGAACATATCACTGAAATGTTACCAGACAAAGTATATTATTAAAGCATTTTATGGTTGTGTTTAGGCAGTTACAGGAGCTGATTAGGGTCAGAAGACTGAGGGCTGGAGTATTACAGGACAATGTTGTATATGTTAGATTTAGGAGACAAAAGGAAAAAAACTACTGTGAGCAACAGTGTCTCTGGGTTGTTTGACCAAAGTAGTTTCTCGTTTGTGTCTCTCACTTGTGGTCTTTGTGCAGTAAGTGACCCATATGAAGACACAAACTGCCCCCATCTGCTGGACACACACACACACACACACACACACACACACACCTACACACACACAGAATTGCTGACTATAGCTGACTTGATAAGTGGCCCGGCTGACATTGCTTGTTTGGCTCCTGCTTCTAATTAAAAAACATCCGGGTGTCTGATTCCCCTCCACATCTTCCCCAACTGGCTGATCCATACAGAACTCCTGCAAGATTAAAAATGTTAAGTGGTTGGCTTGAGTAAGCCGCAGAGCCTTCATCACTCCGAGTAGTGTGGTTTCATAAAAGTAATTCAGTTATTGATTCAACAGTCAAAAGTGATATGTGTTGGAGACTTGAGGGCTCTGGCAAGGTTGATTTATAGATGAGGTGAAGCTTAGAGACACAAATGGGAAGGCAGGGAAAAAGAGAAGAAAGCATAGAAAAGGAAGTTCAAATGATCAGGTCACAATGAATCAAAATTGAGGGACATGACTGTTAATTCACTTTTTGAAAAACCAAAAGGTCTGTTGTTCGAGATTTTGCCTTGAAACAACTACTAAATATGAACTTACTTATAAACAGGCTAAAAAATATCAAAAGGCTGTGAGAGATTGAAAACTTTATTGATCAAATAATGATAAAAATTTAATCTGATGTAGTTCAGCACACTTTGAGACTAATGCAAACACATGAGCAGGAATGCTATTATTGGTCTGTAACAGTGAGCACCCATGGATATCTGAAAGAGTCCTGCAAGTCAGGAGCTGGGATTAAGACGAAGAACAGATGAGTGAGGTTATTCATTGTTTTACTGTGGTATTGATTAACAAAAAGATTTAAAGAGTAACTTATTACTACAGTATTTTGTGGGGTCTGCAGCACAACCGAAATATAATGAACTCAAAGAGACAATGTTTAATATTTTTCTATCTTTTTACTGTGGAGATGTGCAATTGAAGCCTCCTGTGAGAGAGTTGCTGAACAGCATTGGCAGCAGCGCAGTGATATTCACCTAAAATGTTTGAACTTGGCTCACGTTACTGACAATCAGAAAAAAAGCAACAATTTCAACTCAGTAGGTTTATTAGCATTGTTGTTTACTGTAACTTGAGAACTATGACTGACTGTGGCCCAGGAGGTCGTCCACCAATCCCCCAGTTGCTGGTTCCATCCCTGGCTCCTCCGGTCACATGTTGTGTCCTTGAGCAAGACACTGAACTCCAAATTACACACATCAATGGGGGCGCTGCTATGCAGCTGGCCAACATTCACTAGGAGCAACTGAGTGGGACTGAGTGAATGAGAAGCATTGTAAAGCGCTTTGAGTAGGAGCAAAGTAAAGCTGTTAAGAGCACTGAGAGGGAGAGTTGGGACAAGTTCTGCACCTTGTAGGGAGGATCTGTAAGGAGTTGGAGGCTGTAGGTGACCTTCCAGATGTGGGTCAGGATCAACAGTTTTGTCATGCAGCTTACAGAAACAGACTGTTCATTCCAAGCTGCTGTGTCTGGAGAATTTATGATAGTTCTCCAGATCCACATGGACAAAATCGGGGTTTGATTTCTAGCAAGGTGTCAAAGTTGAAAACATGTATTTCCATAATATCTCAGACCACTCCAAACTATTCACAAAAAGTTACTAAGTAGCTAATTTTATATAATATAATATTATATATTTGTATTAGTTGTTATATTCTTATAATGTAATATGTATACTTTGGGCTAGTGCACATATTTAAACAGGTGCACCACTCTGCATAATTTCATAGTCTTATACCATTAAGAACATAAAAACCTTACTTTGGAAAAACATAATACATTTTATTTATGTGCATCCTTCAAAACATTCAAGGACACTCAGTATACATAATATGCAGCATAATAGGCCTAAACAAACTTCAGAAGAGGCCAAAGCATAAATAGTGAGAGAACAAACTCAATTAGACAAATACAAGTAACCAGATGTGGGACAAATTGGACAAATGTACAAATATAAGGAAAGAAAAACAATGATGGACTTATGTATAGACACAGTAAAGTACTGACAGACTGTGAGTGACCTAGGGAGGAGAAGAAGAAAAAAAGTTTTAGTAATTATAACAAACAGAAACAAGACACTAAGGAAAACAACTAATGACTGTGGTGCTGGAACTTTGCAACACTGGTTGACAAATGGAAGACTCTTCTTTACCTACTAATACTAACTGTTTTTCAAGGCGATCACTAACGTGGGAAACAATTTTGTTTGTGTCCAATGTGCAAATGATTACATGACAAATTGTTATTCCTATAGTGGTTATCATCTGTTGTTTAGGCCGCATAATCATTTTAATAGCATGACAACCATGTTTGTGTTTAAGACATTCTATTATGTCAAGTTGTTTTTTATTGTAAGACTTGTAGATGGAATCTGCAGTGTGACATTTTTTAAACATCAGGAGCTTGTACAAACTGCTATAAGGAGGTGTTTAAAATCGTAATTTTGGGAAAACTAATTCTGTATAATATTAAAAATATATATGTGTAAAGTGGGCAGACTTCAATAAACAAAATAAAAAAAAAAGATGTATTTATTTTGTACAGGTATTTAAACTTCTAACTACAGACTTCTTTTCTATTTTCCTCCTTTTTGTGCATAGGCCATAACACATTTATGTGGAGCCGTCACACGTTTTGAATCTCATAAATTGCTGCCAACACACAGGGTGACAGACAGCTCATTACAAGGGCACATTCAGAGTGACCGTGACATGTAAAAACCAAGGGTCTTTTGTCAGACACACCATGAGAGAAAGTAATGCTTTTTGCCACTTTGTAAATGTGAACCTTTTAAGACCTCCCAATAAACAACATGCTACCCCTGACCAGTCCATGAGCTTTTTTGGGTTTTTTTAGCCGGTGATTTTTATTAGGCATTTGTCCTCTTATTCCTAGTACGTCATCATTACCATTATGCGTGACATTAGAAAATATAGCGTCATTGTTTTCACCACAAAAAACTATAAAAGGTGATCATGCCTTTTTCACCACTGACCTACTTTTAATACTAATGTGTATCATACTTTCAGGGCCTTGTCTAGTTTTCCCACCAACAGTTGAATAGACCCTTTGTTTTGCTGCTGTGGATGTTTTTGATCCCTCAACACCATCAACATTTTAGAGGTATGTTCCCTCATCCAAAAGTATCATACCTACTATCATTTTATTCCTCTTGAGCAAACGGTACTGTCTGCTGTAAATGTGTTACAGGGAAAACATAGTATGAACAGAGTATGACAGTTTCACATACTGTGAAATGTTAAATATTCGTGGCAGCGCTCTTCACTTTGTGAACGACCTGCATGTTTTGCACAAATTAATTTTTAAGGGCAAATGTCTTTTGTTCCAGACAGCTGTATAAGAGTCAGTGGTCAGGAGTTAACCAGAAATTTGACTGGCCACAGACGAATCAACAAGCCTTTGTAGTGGTCGATGTGTGACAACCATCCGGCATTTTCTGGCATTCAGAGTAACACCTTTGAATTCAAGCTGTGTCTTTCAACAACAGGTATCATGAACATAACACCCACAATACAATACAATACAATACACACTCCTGTAATTTGTCTAGAAGGTCTGTCCTATTCACGCCCCTTCCTCGCAACAACTTGCACCCCATGCTGTCTCTATCAAGAATTAATTTTTTTAAAAAGGCCTTAGAGTACACTGTTGGCCACCTTACTGATGTCGTTTAAATCTGAATGATGATTACTAATTGTAGTATGGGCTAATCTTTTGTTCAGCACGATTCTCGGCATGTCTAACCTATTTTCTTTACATTTTCGAGTCACTGAATGGAGACACTGAAGTATGTCTTGTGTTGATCTATATATGCCCCATCATTGTCACTGCTATAATGTTTTGGGGATTTGGGAAACATGTATCTGGAGGCCAGAGTGGTAAAATTGAAGGAGTCCAATTTTATGTACTTGGTAATTGTGTCATGATAAATCAGACATGTTTTGTGCACCGATTCTCAGTTCTTTTTTAAAGTTGTGGATGTTCAATCTTTTATACCTGTAATAACTAGGATCTGGAACAGATCCTACACACTCCCTAGTATTCTATATCAGTAAAGCCAATCAGCAAGATGTTTTAGAAGATTGCATGTGTAGACAACTGAAAAAGTCTATCCACCACTGCTTGTATGTAATTCAATTCAAATCAACTTTATTTATATAGCGCCAATTCACAACAAATTCATCTCAGGGCACTTTACAGAATAAAGTCAAGATTATAAAGATCTATAGAGAGAACCCAACAATTCCCCCTGGAGTGAGCCATAGGCAGCAGTTGAGAGGAAAAACTGCCTTTAATTGAAGAAACCTCCAGCAGAACCAGGCTCAGAGTGGACGACCATCTGCCTTGATCGGTTGGGGTGAGTGGAAAGTGGAGAGAAAAGAAAAGAGCAACAAAAAGCAACAACAAAACATTGCGCAGGTTGGTAGGACCAGTAGCTGCACGCTGGAAGACACACAGCTTCAAAGCCGGGGGCACCTGCAGAAAGGGACAGAGAGAGGGGGACAGAGAGGGACAAAGACGACTACGGGAGAAAACACAGTTAATGACATACAGTGGTGACAATTGCGGGGTGAGAGGAGAGGAGAGAGGGTCAAGATGAGGAAAGGAGCTCAGTGCATCGGGGGATGGGTCCCCCAGCAGTCTAAGCCTATGGCAGCATAACTATAACTAACTATGAGCTTTATTAAAGAGGAAGGTATTAAGCCTAGACTTAAAAGTAGAGAGGGTGTCTGCTTCCTGAATCTGAACTGGAAGCTGGTTCCACAAGAGAGGAGCTTGATAGCTAAAGGCTGTGCCTCCCATTCTACCTTTGGAAATTCTGGGAACCACAAGTAGGCCTGCATTCTGAGAGCGAAGTGGTCTACTGGGATGATATGGTGCTATGAGGTCTTCTATATATGATGGAGCCTGACCATTCAGAGCTTTATATGTAAGAAGCAGGGTTTTAATTCTAGTCTAGATTTAATGGGAAGCCAATGGAGAGAAGCAAGTGAAGGTGAAATATGATCTCTCTTGCTAGTTCCAGTCAGCAATCTTGCTGCAGCATTTTGGATTAATTGCAGGCTCTTTAGGGAGTTACTGGGGCATCCTGAAAGTAGGGAATTACAGTAGTCCAACCTAGAGGTAACAAATGCATGGACCAGTTTTTCGGCATCACTTTGAGACAGGATGCTCCTAATTTTGGCAATGTTCCTAGTAAGGTATCAGCAATGAGAAGTCCAACTCCAACCTCCCAAACCCAGGGGTCACAATGGCTGACACGTCATTCTGTAGTATTTGATCTCCCAACTCCAGTGGCATAATGTCCCCAAATCCCCAATACCCACTCCCCATCCCATTCACATAAAGGGCCCCACAACCAGCTACATTACCTGTCTTATTTCTATATTATTAAATGAGGAATGTGGTTTATTTGAGGATTTTGCAGTTGTTCTTGAGTTAGGGGGTAAAGCGTTTGCCCTAGTTTGGGGTTAGAATGAGGTATCAGCAATGAGAAGTCCAACTCCACTCCCCCAACCCAATGGGCAAAGAGTTTGAGAAAAAGTGAAATTGAAGTTCAGGTGAGGTGCAGGTGTTCTGTGGGTTGATTCTGTGAGAGTGACATGTGTAGAAATCCAACCCTGAGCCACTGTGTGCAATAAAACAATATCCTGTGATTTTAGAATTTCATGCGAAAGAGCTTTACACAATCATGGCCATGTAATCATGGCCGTTTCCTTCATAATCCATTGTAAACACAATAATAGCCTCATGTCTGTCTGGACTGTGTGGGGAGTAGATGAATTGTTTTTTTAAACGGTTGGATCTCAGGGTTTAAAACACACCAAATTATTTCATCACATTGGACACATACTCTCTCATTTGATAAAATGGCTTTTACGTTCACTTTTATCACAAGCTACTGTAAAAAAAAATTCTGGACACTAGGCTTCAGTCAGAGTAGTGTCAATTGATTTGCATCAAAGTTTGTTCAGGGACATGTCAGCATTTTAGGGATTGGTGAAGTGCAGTAGTTTGAACATCATTTGTCAGTAAATGCTTTGTCAGTTCTGTATTTAAAACACTGTGGTGCTGAAGTCAGTAAGGCATGTTTTATTATGCCTGTTAACCCTCTGACCCACTGTGGTACAACCCGCAGACTGCTTAAATCGATATAACTTCAGTCAAGATGCTGACGAAACTCCACTGAATTAAAGCTTTTAGGTTTCTAACCCTAATCTGATTCCTTATCTAACTCTTAGGGTTGCTGTTGCTCTCATCCCATAACCTCGTCCTCACTGTATGACAATTGCTTCATCATCATTGTCACTATCGAAGTTGGTCACCACCATTGACTGAGAATCATGGCTGAGGTTTACCTGTCCCTGCAGTACCTCACTGTCACAAGGCTGACTTTCTGAAAATTCTATGCCCTCACAACTGCACCAGTCTTTACAGGCATCATAAAATTCCACATCACTATTGGTCACTAATACCCCAATGTTTTCCTGCTCCCACTGTCCTGTACTTTTTACAAATCCATCTGATACTTACTGTACTGACCTTGATCACCCAATGTGTTACTGCTGCCTCTGTCACTAACAGTTTCGATGTATGTCATTTCATCTGACAGCTGCTGGCAAACACTGGCCTGATTGACTGTCCACTCCATGGCCATAGTATCATCAGGGTCACTGCCTGGAGGCCTGGTTGGCAAATTAAATTCTGCCTCTTGGTGCCCCTCTGCTATGGAAACGGGCATTTCATCATCATCACTGACAGTATGGACACATGCACTGGTTGCTTCTGATGATCTTAACATTTTTTCTACCGAGTGCTATGACTGTAAAAATATACACTGGAAAAAGTTTGGAAACACCTACCTTTTGTTAGTTTTATTCAATAAAATGTTTATCATTTTTTGTGTGTTTTACAAACCCTTCCACAGATGAGTTTCTGCAGATAGATTATTATTTCTTGTCAGTGTATCTAATGAAGTGGCCAGGGAGTGTATTTACACTAAGATGTACAGCTCCATCGACCCCCACAGGTTTACGCACATTTCTTACACAAAGCATAATCCTCACCAATCATCTGGACATGCACATTGATTCCCTTTTCCTCTGTGAACATTTTGGTCCCTTTATCGATGCAAACAGTTCTCTGAACTGCATGTGTCAACATCGTTTTCATAAGATCCAATAAGCACTCACTTAAACAAAACAAACTCTCAATTTGAGTCCTGAAACTTTGAGAATATCTGTTCCTATGCCATTGATGATTGTTTCAAAAATCGACCCTCTGCCATGAGAGAGTTATAGAAACAAACTCTTCTCAACTCCCCACTGTGACTAATTATTTTGACAGGTTAATTAGCATAATGAACCCCATGACCCCCTTGGCTGAATCTGCAAACCCTGCTCTGACACACACAGACACACACACACACACACACCCTCCTTTTTTGAAAGAGGCATTATAGGTTGGGTTCTGAATGTAGGTTGAAACAAACAGCAAGAGCATCTGTAAACTCTAAAAAAAGGCAATGAATGAAGAATGGCAAAATCCTTGATCGCGTCTAATGACTGGGGATTGCTGAATCTAATAATACATTTAGTACCTAAGGAGAGGATCCGGTCTCTAAATGCAGGCACATGCTTACAGCAATTTATGAATGTGATTCAGGCGCGATGACTGGTTGGACCTAGTTGGTCCTGGTTGATGCCAGTCTGACTCAGTTGGCGCTGAAAGTCGGCAGACACAATCATCAAGTGTGTGCTGTCTAAAGAGTCTAGTGTTTAGTCTTAAGACCAAGTTTAATACTATGACTGGTATCTGCGACCGATGATGTCACAGCTGAGGCAGATCTAGAGTTATCGAGATGTCACTGTCGGCTACGTTTAATTTAGGTGTAATAAAAAGGGTGCAGGAACACTCCTCCCTCTACATACATTTTACTCTCATTGATGTCATGCCAATGTTTTAATCTGCTAGACGTAATGCGAAGATCAGGCCCTTTAGTATTTGGACTAATTAGCTTGTTAAATGTAAGTTGTTAAGTCACACTACATATGTTACATTAAAGTGTCAGAAACACAACAAACATTATATTTTCTGCTTTTTAACTAACTTTATCATGACCTGTGATCAGTATTTGTTACACTAAAGCAATGTAGTATTTATGCGTTCTAAATCAAAAACAAAAAAAAAAATTATTTTGTAACTTTTAATAACCAAAACCAAACATCTGAAGACAAATTCAGGAATTGATACAAAACAAAAAAATTAAGTGCTCATATTTTTACTTTCTTTGAACGTGATTTTAGTGGACAGCCCTTTTTTACCAGCTGAGCCAGAGTTGAATTTTAATATTTATTTTGAAATAATTTTGATAGATATTTTATAAAAATATACAGAGCAGAGGCCTATACTTGTACTTAAGTACAAGAACTTTATTCATCTTTTACATTTCAGAACACTAGGATTGAAAACAGGTCCAAGATCAACAGCTTTAGGATAAGGATGGGTAGGATTCGAACCTACTGCATCCTAACCCAATTCTCTACCACTGAGCCACCAGAACCCCTCATTTGGGGTTGAAATCAAGTTACCTTACCAAGTTACTTTTTTTTTTTTAATATCCAAATGGTATAGAATAATTTGCAGTTTTTCAAATGAACTCGTCGTAAGGAAACATTTCTGAGTTCATCGTAGCCCTTCACCAGCTCTTTGACGCTATTAAAATGAACCCTCTAACACCATTTGTAGATTTGAATCTTTCCCTCTTTTCTCTGTGTACTTCAACCTCACAGGACACATTCTGCCATCATATAGATCATCCTGTGGAGACAGCAGCTGAGGAGCCTTTTCTTTTCTCAAAAAACTAACTCCCTCATGTATTCTCTCATAACTACCAGTTATGAGAGACCCCCAGAGTACTGCAACCTCCCCAGAGTACTGCAACCTCTGTAATCTCTACTCACTCTCTTCATGCACAGTTTCAAACGTTTTACCTGTCAGACAAAGAATATTTAGAGAAGAATGGATAAGCAAGCAAGCATGAACTGTTTTGACACTATTAATTCCAGTGTAGCCTTCAACAAAATTCCTTCCTTCCAGTTTTTTTAACCTTTGTTCAGGACATGTTCTCATCAAACATGATCCACTCTAACCAGTGAATGCTGCCATTTGAAAGTAATTGTTGGCTGATGGTATGGCAATAGCACCTTCTTGCAGGTAGTTTGTACGATGTCATACATGTCATTGCAATCATAGCTGATTTCAGCATGTCAGCCTATTCTGATCAGGGCATTTAGTAGAATTTAGCCATCAAAACCTGAATTGGGGGCTAAGACAGCTCCACGTGGGTCTTCTGACATGTAGAACCTGTGGACTAATATTTACACACACCTCTGGCTTCCAGAAAAGCATTGACATTTCTGCTAAGAACCAGTGTAATGTAACAAATATAACCACTTTCATGGCAATACAGACAAAGTGGATTTAAAGAAGAATTCGAATGAATCCTTGAAAACTGACATGTCAATCCTATCAGCGCTCACAATGGCTGACACGTCATTCTGTAGTATTTGATCTCCCAACTCCAGTGGCATAATGTCCCCAAATCCCCAAATCCCCAAATCCCCACTCCCCATCCCATTAACATAAGGGGCCCACAACCAGCTACATCAACTGTCTTATTTCTACATTATTAAATCAGGAACATGGTTTATTTGAGGATTTCGTAGTTGTTCTTGAGTTAGAGGGTAAAGTATTTGGCATAGTTTGGGGTTAGAATGAGGTATCAGCAATGAGAAGTCCAACTCCACTCCCCCAATGGGCAAAGAGTTTGAGACAAAGTGAAATTGGAAATCAGCTGAGGTGCTGGTGTTCTGTGGGTGGATTCTGTGAGAGTGATATGTCCTCTATTTGTAGAGAAGAACATTAGAATCATGTTTTAGAAAATGTTGAAGGAAACGCAGCAAAAAAAGAAAGGGATAAAAAAAAAGAAAAAAAAAAAAAAAGGTCCTAGCACTGTGAACTTTTACAGATACTAGACTGTTTTACCCAAGTAAGTGTAACACTACTACGGATGCTTCAGCCCCACAGGTGCCTTAAATATCTTGTTAATTAGCTGCAGCTGAAACCGCCCCCTCATTGAAACTGAACTTTGTTGGTTCAAAGGTGTAAAGGCTCGGTAATTACTCAGCCCTAACTAACAACAAATCAAATATCACAACACTAGATGATGCTCAAATGTTGACACATCTTGCTAGTGAAACGCTGTGGGTAGAAAGAAACTTTACTCCCTCGTGGGTTTGTTGTGCCTGTTTATGAATTTTAATCTCTGACATGTTAGGGTACATGTACCAAGCTAAACAGGGAAGCACACATTTAAATAAAATTCTGTATTGAATTTCTAGGATCTACAAGTTTGTCAATATGGATAAATTACATTAACAAACTAAGGAGGCACTATTGTTAGTAAGTAAGGAGGCATTTATTGTTAGTAATTAACAAACGTGATCATCTTCAACAATTAATTTCTTGGTTGTGATCATAAAGAAGATTTTTTAATATGTGTAAATCTACATTGTGTATTTTTTTTAACAATTTTTTGCACCAGATGTGTTGTTGCAGTACGTCTCCAGGGGGCTTCTGCTGGGGCTTTTCCATTTTAGATGGATAAGCTGCAAGATTATAAATAATTTCTGACATCTTGTTACACAAATTGTCATCACATGATGACAATGTGGGCAATGTAAGCTTTGAATATTCATTGATATACGTGATCATGTAATGTTTTTAATGGATCTCTGTAGTTTTGTGCTTATTAATAAAGACCAGGTTAAAGAAAAAACAAATGAGACATTCCAATATCCAGTATGGCAGTTACTGCAATATTAAGAACTAGAAAAAAGATCCAGGGTGTGTCCCTTTACTATTTGAGACCAGCATCATGCTGTTTGAACTCTAATTAATTCCACAGGCTAATAGATAATTGGTGTCAGGGTGGATGTTTAAGTACCCAAAGATAATCTCATTATATTCTGTTATGTTTCGAGATAAGTCACCAGGTTTTTGTAAGAAGCCAGTTTTCAGTTTTAAAAAGATGGAAAATGGAACTCAACATACAACAATGCCTAAATATTTACATCTCTTTAAATTCCCTATAAGCCAAGGCTTTTATATTTTAAAAAGTTATGGTAGAGAGCACCTAGTCCTCCTGTCTTTCTGTTTGTCCTAGTTAAGACATCTCTTTCTGGATGGGTGATTTTCCTAACTGACAGGTCCTTCATCCACTTGTCCTTTGTTTCCTCTGCTGTTGTGTCACCATCTTTTTTCCTCCTGGTGAGCTCCTTTGCTCTGTTTGCCAGTGAAAAGATTGTCAAACTTCCATGCTCGTCTCCCCTTTTCTTCATCAGTTGTCAGCAGTGTACAAATTGTGTGACTCTGTTGGGTAGAATGGCGGTTTTTAGTTAGGGTGGTCTCTTTTGGTAAAGGTGTTAATAATAATGTGGATGTGGCTTATCCTTTCATCAAGCAGATGTTCTTGTGATTTCTGAGGAATCGTATCTCAAATCTGAATTATTTTCCTTCAGATAAGCCTACAAGGAGCTGACATTTGGAGGTTGCATACATGATATAAAGCAACAAAATATAAAATGTTTACTTTAGATAAAACACTTGAAAACTACGCTATGTTTATATATTAATAATAGGTCATGTCCACACAGCCAGCAAAGTCTTAACAGACTGTTTATGTGAAAAGGATCTACCCAACAAATCCATGTTTGCAAATTAGTTTAATACAAACATCCACCCAACTATATGAACAAAAGGAAAACTTTCAGGCTCTTCATACCCATTTTTGGACACAAATATTTTGTCAAAGTGAAGACGGAAAGTCATCTGCTGGGTCCCAGCTGGTTCAGTTTCCACTCTGTCCCCCACTAATCTGTCCTTAATCGCGCAATTGTATAGAAACTCAAGTAGCTACATGTTTTTAAGAGACAAAGGAACTATGCAATGCAGTTATAAAACTACTCATATGATACAGTATGTAAACACATTACGTACACTCACTCAGACGTATATGTGGGCAGTGTTAATTTTTGGGGGGATTGTTTTTATTTTGTAATTGGACAAAATGAGTCTGAGAAGCTAGCCAGCGGTGGAGGTGGTTATCGGAGGGCTATGACACAAGGTGATCAGAATCAACAATTCTCTCTAATCACATAAGTGACTTAATTAACAATTTCCAATCGTTTTGGTTCTTCTCCTTAAAACCTTCCCCCTAATTATGAAATGTACGGGCGAATTATGAACGAATACGTTGCTCCTTATGAACAGGTGTAAATAATCAGTCTGAAAGAACAGCCTTTGTGTATTTAAGAGTTGGATCAGGAAATGCTCATAAGCAAGACTCAAACAAAGAAACTAAAACAAGCAAAGAATATAATGTTCTTGCATTAGGCCCATTAGGAGGGAAAATGTAATTACCCTTTAAATGCCTTTGTCTTGTGGCTCCAGTGGCCACTGTACAGCCAGAGTTATACCTTGTTGCCTTTTAATGACAGCAGGGCAGTGATTTGGTACCTGTGATTGTCCTGTGGTGTGCACTACAGGGCTGTGTAATGAAGACAATTTGAGGAGGTACAATGGATGCTGGGTCATAAGATGATGGCCTGTTCCTCTTCTGGCTGATATGCCAGAAAGAGAATTGATATCTGCTCTGCTCTGAACCTGATATCACAGTAGAGAGGGAAGAGTTGACTATTTAAAACAGAGACACAGCTTCAAACAATGAGTGCTAATCAGAGGTGCTGAGAGCCCTTCATGTCACTGAGATCCCGTTGCTTTCACCGCAGTGATCAGAGCATGGATTTGAAACAGTCAGACAGTGGTTGCTTATGAAGTGCACACCCACAACCCCAGATACATCCTCACTACTCCTACAGAGCTAATCTGATTCATATAGCCTGTCTGAGTGTGACACCCTGCAGCTCTTCTCTCATTTTTAATGCTGCCAAAGTCTTGCCAGGCCTGCCTGCCTACGTGTGCCTGATTGTTTTCATATGTCTATCTGGTTTCCAACACATGAACGCTTATATGCCAATTCCCAATACTTTATCCCCTTTCCCCTAATAAAGGCTCTACAATTCAACAGCACTGAATTCATTACAATTGGCTTTGCCAGTGTGACACTTGTCATTCTCCATCCTGGCCCTTAAGGACCCCTGCAGCCTTCCCCCCCCCCCATAACATTCACTCAAATCTAATTACAAATGATACATTGTACATTAATCATTCATGGTATCATTTTATTCAGCAATTTTGTATTAAACATTTTTATTTAATTCTGCTCTAAAATCAAATTCTGATTTCTGATGTAGCTGCCTGACTTGTCTAATCAGTCAGACAACTAGTGAGTTTTTTGTACATACAAACAAAAATGTTCTTTAAACCTTCCTGTTTACCTCAACTCCCTCATTCAGGTCTACAGTCCCTACCGTCCTCTGCACTCTGCCAATGAACGATGTCTAGTAGTCCCAGCCCCGCAGAGAAGTAACCAAGCAAAACTCTTCAGCTCAGTGATCCCACAATGGTGGAACGAGCTACCAAAGTCTGCACGCTCAGCAAACGCATTCCTAACATATTTTTAAAAAACTTCTGAAAGCAGGACTCTTCCACACCTTCCTATGCACTTAAATCTATAAACAATAAACGTCCTTTCTACTCTTTCTTGCACTTGCATCTCGTGAAATGTGAACACTTTTCTGATAGGACTTTGCTTTGATGTTTTCTCCTTGACATAGACTTTTGCTGCGTTGTACCTCATTTGTAAGTCGCTTTGGATAAAAGCATCTGCTAAATAACTAAATGTAAATGTTACCTGAGAATGTCTCGACTAGTTTTTCAACTAGGTCAGATATGAACAAAATCTTAAATATATACCCTGAACTTATTGAAACTGTAAACTAAGTCCTTAAACATCGATTGATCTCCATTTAGCAGTTTTAGTACTTTCTCTCTAAATACCACTTCTATTTTAGCAATGCTGCCAGTGCTGTCTGACTTCTGCAGAGTGTGAGACAAAGGAAAGTTAATGAATTATTGCCACTTCAACTCTTAGTTATAGTGAGTATGGTGTTTTCTTATTGGGAGTGACAAGGTCACAATCTAATCTAATCTCACCAAATCAACATTGAATGAACTCCGTTTGAATTTTTTGTTTTGTCCTTTCGGCTTCTCCAGTGAGTTTCAGGGTTGCCACAGCGGATCATTGTCCGCATATTGATTTGGCACGGTTTTCAAGCAAGATGCCCTTCCTGGTGCAACTCTCCCCAATTTCTACTGGGCTTGGATGGGCACTGCACAGTTGGGAATGCGGTGTTGGGGGTTCAGAGTCTTGCCCAGAAACACCTCGACATATAGCCGGACTGGGGATCGAACCACTGACCCTGTGGTCCGTGGACAACTGCCTTACCAAATGAACTTTGTTTGATTTGGCTATTGTAAATGAAATGTTTGTGTTTTTCATGGAGTTAGGCTTATTAGGACCTAAGTTTAAGTAAGTTTACGCAAAAGGCTTTGGTGAACAAAACCAAGAACAGAAAACCACTTTAATAGAGTAGTAATCATATTAACATAATAATCAATGAATACGAAAATGAAGCTCAACGTGGCTAACTTTAAAGCAAAAATGAGCGTCAAAGAAACAAAACAAGATTAAGCTAAACTTGAGTAGACCTCTATAGGGGCTTAACATCAAAATTATTAAACATAAAGATCATGAGCAAACAAAACACTGGGGGTCAACTTCAACATTGTTGACTAAACTCTTATGCAACAATGGTATAGACATTTTCTCCTTCATCCGGCATCATGTAACATCAACAACATTTTTTGTCATGCCAATTAGAATGTCTTCTCCTTGACTTGTCCAAAGTGAGTCAAAAGTTTGGTATGAAGCAAACAAAAAGCTTAAAGTGGACTGTATTGCCCGCTGTACGTTTTCTCAGTGACAGTTGTACCTATTTCTCCCAGGCTAGATTTGACCTCTCCCAACTTTAGGCTGGTTAGGACTAAATGATCTCACAGTTTGAGGGCTTTTCCAACATGGTCAGGCTCAGATCTCAACTCCTGTAGTATAAAAAGGTACGCTTCAAAACACCAAGCGGCAACCAGCCAATGGGAGCAACCTGAGTGGGAAGCATCTGCACAGTAAACAGTAGCTTTTGCCAGCATGATCTGAGACTAAGACTACAACTTTAACTCCTCTCCAGCTTTTTGCTACTTTGTCAGTACTGTACAACACACACATACGCACAGGAAAACTCCCCTAATTTCAAAGCAAACCAAACATGGGCCTTGTGTGAGTATGTATGTGTGTTTCAGATTTAAATTAGTTAAATTGGTTTCCATCTTTTTAAAAAGATCAGTTATGATTTCAAAATCCTAATATTCACCAGGATTAGTGGGCAACCTGTGCCTTTCCTATGTTGCTCAGCAATCATGTTACTCAAAAATCAAGACCTTTGCAACAAGAGTGTTGTGAAGGTTTTTGAAGTTTTTTTTCGCTCTTTGCCTTGGGATGCTTCTTCTGTGACAGCTTAGTAACTGTGGATTCACAGATGGCAAACTGTCTAAAAAAAGAGTGGATGCACTCACAGCAATATGTACTAATGCAGCTGATTCTAAATAGCATAGGTAAGAAAACTATTGAGTGGAATCATTTGGTTCAGTACTTTTCTGCTGTCTCATTCCCCTTCAATGTAACCAACCTTTTAAATAATTACTAATTAAGTGTTAAAGAGGAGGAGGAAAGCGTGTCCATAGGCAGAGAGAGAAGAGGAAAGCCAAGAATGTAGGACTGACAGTAGGGACTTTGAATGTTGGGACTATGACAGGGAAGGACAGAGAGTTGATTGACATGATGCAGAGAAAGAAGGTTGACATACTGTGTGTCCAGGAGACCAGCTGGAAAGGTAGCAAGGCTAGAAGTTTAGGACCAGGGTTCAAGCTGTTTTACCATTGGTTGGATAGGAAGAGAAATGGAGTAGGAGTTATCCTGAATGAGGAGTTTGAGTGTCAGACCGGTCTGAAGCTGGAAATTGAAGGAGTGATGTGCAATGTTAGTGGTTATGAACCACAGGTAGGATGTCACTTAGAAGAGAAGGAGAAATTCTGGAGTGAGTTAGATGAAGTGATGCAGAGCATCTCCAGAGGTGAGAGAGTGGTGATTGGAACAGATTTCAATGGGCATGTAGGTGAAGGGAACAGAGGTGATGAGAATGTGATGGGCAGGTTTGGTCTTCAGGACAGGAACCCAGAAGGACAGATGGTGGTAGACTTTGCAAAGAGGATGGAAATGGCTGTAGTGAACACTTTCTTCAAGAAGAGGCAGGAACATAGGGTGATGTATAAGAGCGGAGGTAGAAGCACTCAGGTGGACGACATCTTGTGTGGACGTTGTAATCTGAAAGAGATCAGTGACTGTAAAGTATTGGTAGGGGAGAGTGTAGCCAGACAACACAGGATGGTGGTCTGTACAATGATGCTGGTGGTGAGGAAGATGAAGAGGACAAAGGCAGAGAGGAGGACGAAGTTGAAAAAGGAAGAATGTCATGTAGTTTTCAGGGATGAGCTGAGACAGACTCTGGGTCTGAGGACTGAAGAGAAGGAGTACAGGGAGATGCAGGATAAGGTGAAGGTAGAGGTGGCAAAGGCCAAACAAAGAGCATATGAGGACTTGTTTGCTAGGTTGCTCAATTCAACTTTATTATGTAAAGTGCCTTGAGATGAATTTGTTGTGAATTGGCGCTATACAAGAGTCCAGACTATAAACGTATGTAGAGGCAACCCAACAATTCCCCCTTGAACAAGCCCTAGGCAACAATGGAGAGGAAAAACTACCTTTAACAGAAGAAACCTCCAGCAGGACCAGGCTCAGGGTGGGCGGCCATCTGCCTTGACGGGTTGGGCTGAGTGGAAAGTGAAGAGAGAAAAGAAAAGAGCAACAACAAAACATTATACAGGTTGGTAGGACGAATAGATGCTCACTGAAAACACACAGCTCCAAAGCCTGGGGACACCTGCAGGAAGGGACAGGAGGGAGAAGCACAACTACAGGAGACAGAAGACACAAAATTAATAGCATGCAGTGGCGACAAATGTATAGAGAGAAAGAGGAGAGGAGCTCATTGCACTTGCTGGTGTCCCAATACTCTAAACCGATGGCATTTTAAGTAGGATGTAGTTCAGGTTGACTTAGCAGTTTTAACTATAAGCTTTATCAAAAAGAAAGGTTTAAGTAGAGAGGATGTCTAACCCCCAAATCTGGATTGGAAGCTGGTTCCAAAGAAGAGGGGCTTGGTAGCTAAAGGCTCTGCCTCCCATTCTACTTTTCCCAAACTCTGGGAAAGTAGGCCTGTATTCTGGGATCAAATCGGTCTAATCGGGCGATACAGTACTATGAGATATTTTAAATATGGAGCTTGACCATCGGATTTAGGAGTTTTGAATTTTATGGGAAGCCAATGTAGAGAAGCTAATGAAGGAGACATGTGACCTCCTGCCAATTCCAGTTAACACTCTTGCTGCAGCATTTTGGATTAACTGAAGGCTTTTAAGAGAGTTATTAGGACACCCCAAAAGAAGGGAATGCCAGTAGCCCAAGCTAGAAGTAACAAATGCATGGACCAGTGCCATGGACCAGTGGCACTAAGGTCTAGTAGGACGAGTATGTACACAAGACCATTATCTGAAGCCAGGAGAAGATCATTGGTGACTTTTACCAGTGCTGTTTCTCTACTATGATGAGCTCTAAATCCTGACTGAAAGTCTGCATACAAATTATTCCTGTAGTTCCTGCATGATTGCTTTGTTACTATTTCTAAAATCCTTGAAAAAGTAAACGGGAGATTTGATATCGGTCTATCGTTTGCTAAATCACTAAAACTACTAACAAAAACTTGCTCCTGTTACGGAGGACAAACAGACACAAACTCAGAAGGATTACTATGAACTAGAAAACAGATAAACTCTGAACACTACAAAACTAGAATACAAGGATTTGAACTAGAAACGAGGCACTAGGAAATTAACAAGGGCGGAATGGGAGATAAACATAGGAGGTAAATAAAATTACAGACAACAACATTAACAACCAACCGTTAAACAAAAACACAGAAACCTAAACATTAACCAGGGGATTTGATACCAAGAATGATTTAACCGAGAACTAAAACAATGACCCCGAGAAAATAACACAAACGCTGGAAAACTAGACATCAATGTAGCCATCAACTAACAAATGCACACTAGAAAAACAAGTCATACATGCACCTGAGAAAACCCACACACAGGGAAAAAGTGACAGAGTGACAATCCAAAAATGACCCTCAAATCAAGAACTTGATTACAGAAGTCCACAGGAACAAGAGTCAGGGAACAAAGACATTGATCCAACACAGAGCAAAGGGGAGAGCTGGGTTTAAAAGGGCAGGGGAACAGGTGAAAGCAATATGAGTGGTGATGACCGGTGAAGCTGGAGATGTGAAATGGGGACAGGAAGTGTAGGAAAAGGGGTACAAAATAAACGTCCAGGGCAGGAAGTGAACAAGAGTGTCGGATCATGGCAGGATCAATACAAGGTTTTTTAAGTAGCAGTTCAATTACAGCAGCTTTATAGGCCTTTGGTACATAGCCAGTTTCTAAAGATAGGTTGATCAAATCTAATATGAACTTGTGTATTAAAGGTAGAACATCTTTGAGCAATTTGGTTGGAACACGGTCTAAAAGACATGTTAGTTTTGACGAAGCGATAGTTGAACTTAGTTCAGTGAGATCTATGGGTAAAAAGAGGGACTTGGGGCCTTATTGAGGATTCTAGAGCTGTTGTACATGAAGATCTATCTGTAATATTTGGGGGGAGGATCTGGTGAATTTTTCCTGTAATAGCTACAATTTTATTCATAAAGAAGGTCATGAAGTCATTGCTGCGCAGCGTTAAAGGAAAACTAGACTCAACAGAACTATTATAGAACTAACTATTAATGATTAATAATATGCTGTTCTGGTATCACATAGAGCTTTTTTGTACATTTTTAAACTTTTCCTCCAGGATAACTTGAATTCTTCTAAGGTAGTGGAACGCCACTTCCTTTCTAACTTTGGTGACATCTGCTTTAGGCTGCGCATTTGTGAACTGTACCATGGACGTCGGCTCCTCTGATTCACTGCCTTCTTTTTCAGAGGGGCAACTGTATCTAGTATCATACGCAGTGAGGCTGCAGAATTGTTGACTAGATAATCAACTTGTACAGGAGTAAGATGGCTACTCACCATAGTATTGACACATGGTGGTGAAAAAGATGAAGAAATAATTTCTTTAAATTTGTTCACAGCATTTTCAGATAAACATCTGCTGTAGTAAAATTCTTTACTAATTGCTGTACAGTCCATTATATTAACTCGAACGTTATTAGAAAATGGTCGGACAGAAGAGAATTATGAGGAAATACTATTAAATTATCAGTTTCAATGACATATGTAAGGACGATGTCTAGAGTGTGACTAAAACAGTGAGTGGGTTTATTTACATTTTGGGAAAAAACAATTGAATCTAATATTGAATTAATTGTCGTGTTAAGTCAGTTATGAGAGGTGAATTTGTACAGGTTGGCGAGGCAAAGAGATACAGATGGGAAGGATGTACAGCAGGTGATTAAGAACAGGGATGGAAATATATTGACAGGTGCCAGGAGTGTGATGGGAAGATGGAAGGAGAATTTTGAAGAGTTGATGAATGAGGGAAATAAAAGAGAACAGAGAGTAGAAGATGTGACTAATGTGGAAGTAGGAAGTAGCAAAGATTAGTAAGAGTGAAGTGAGGAGGACGTTGAAGAGGATGAAGAGTGGAAAGGCAGTTGGTCCTGATGACAAACCTGTGGAGGTATGGAAGTGTCTAGGAGAGGTGGCAGTAGAGTTTCTGACTAGTTTGTTTAACAAGATCTTGGAGAGTGAGAGGATGCTGAGGACTGGAGGAGAAGTGTACTGGTGCCAATTTTTAAGAACAAGTGAGATGTGCAGAGCTGTGGCAACTACAGAGGAACAAAGCTGATGAGCCAAACAATGAAGTTGTGGGAAAAAGTAGTGGAAGCTCGGCTAAGGGCAGAGGTGAACATTTGTGTGCAGCAATATCGTTTCATGCCTAGAAAGAAAACAACAGATGCAGTATTTGCTTTGAGGACGCTGATGGAGAAGTACAGAGAGGGTCATAGGGAGTCGCATTGTGTCTTCGTAGATTTATAGAAAGCGTATGACAGGGTGCAGAGAGAGGAGCTGTGGTATTGTATGAGGACGTCTGGAGCAGCAGAGAAGTATGTTAGAGTGGTGCAGGACATGTATGAAAGCTGTAAGCTGTGGTGAGGTGTGCTGTAGGTGTGACAGAGGAGTTCAAGGTGGAGGTGGGTCTGCATCAAGGATCCGCTCTGAGCCCCTTCTTGTTTGCTCTGGTGATGGACAGACTGACAGATGAGGTTAGACAGGAACCTCCATGGAATATGATGTTTGATGACATTGTGATTTGTAGTGAGAGCAGGGAGCAGGTGGAGAAAATCTAGAGAGGTGGAGGTCTGCTCTGGAGGTTACAGGGAGCAGAGGTGAAGAAGGTGCAGGACTTTAAGTACTTAGGGTCAACGGTTCAGAGCAACGGCAAGTGTGGAAAAGAGGTGAAGACATGAGTGCAGGCAGGTTGGAACGGGTGGAGAAGTGTCAGGTGTGTTGTGTAATAAAAGAGAATCAGCAAGAATGAAAGGAAAGGTGATAAAGACGGTGGTGAGACCAGAGATGTTCGGCTTAGAGACAGTGGCACTGAAGAAAAGACAGGAGGCAGAGCTGGAGGTAGCAGAGCTTAAGATGTGGAGGTTCTCTTTGGGAGTGACGAGGAAATAACCCTTATTATTTTCTATGAAATTGCACATCCTGTATGAATTAAAATGCTTGTATGTCCTTTAAGTCTTACATTTCTGTGAGCTACAAAGTACTCAACTTGTATTGTTTAGGTACAGCTCTGCCCTAATCATTCCCAATCCATCTACAAGAACTTCCTAAGTGGTGACCACAGTACACCCTCACATGTGGATAGGTTACACAGTGCCAAACCTGATCCCAAAAGCAAGTGACCTACATTTGACCTCCATGTGAACACATTAATCATTATTAGTTAGTGTTACCATTACATCAATCACTCAAGACACCTGGCAAACTTTTACAGCTTGGCTGAGCCAAGGAGACAAGTCAATAAAAGTACATACAGCCAAGAGGTCAAGAATTTAAGAGATCTTTGCATTCAATGCACAGATATCTGCCCGCTCTTGTCTAATTTAACATTCAGTATGAGTTCCATCATTATACTTTTTCAGAGGCTTTTCCTCACCATCTAAAAGTCTTGGGGAAATACTGTGTGTGTGTGTGTGTGTGTGTGAGACCATGTGTCTAAAGTACAGCCACTGTAAGGCATTCAGCCAAGCAAAGGCAGCGCTCAGCCCGCAGCAGCTGTTTGGCAAACAAGCAAAATGCCACCATGAAGAACATAAATAACCCATGCCTTTAATTAGTACCCCTACTACCAGCACCACCTCCTCCTCCTCTTGATCTTTCCTCTTTTTTTTTTGATGTCAAGGGCCGGAGACAGGATTTAATTTTCAAAGAGAATACGCTACAAGGAGCTGTCACCTCTGTAGTTCAAGGGTGATCATAACCTAAAGCTCTTAGCCGCTTCTGTTAAGGGGCTGTAGGATGTTTGGAGCCGACATGGATGGAAGAAGTGTTGGGGGTTGTCAGCTGTTGCAGAGGCAAGGCATGAGGAGACAGCAGCTCTGGGAATGTACTTTGTAAATAACTTCAGTTGAAAGGCATGTGGGTGGCAATGTGATACTAATGATGCTGTATATTTGTAACTGGAAATTCAAGCTAATCAATAACAGTGAAAATGACACAAAGTGAATATTAATCTTGAGTGCAGACTGAGTTGCTGCCACAGTAAAGGTCACTGGCTACAACAGGGAACAGAAAAGAACCATAAAACTAATTCACAGATTGTCATCCTTGAATCATTACTGTACTAGTCCTGGTAAGATCCACACCAAACGAGCTGAACTCAAAGAACTTTATTGGGTGCTGCCATTGTTCATCAGGGTTTTTTTATGTTTGTTTTTTCAGTTTTGCAGCATTAGTCTTGTTTTTTTTTTTTTGCTCTGGTCTGAATCAGTTTAACAGCTTCGAAACTTGGTCCATTTCCCCCTTGGTTTAGTTTCCGTTGACAGAGGAAAATCCAACAAGAACAAGAGATTAAGAGCCATAGTGAGTGTGTCAAACTGATATTTACGGCCTTACATCTCTGCATTTGACCTATGTTGACCTCCTTCAGACTTGGCAGCAGAAACTATGCTGAGCTTCTCATTTTTATTCAGTTTTTACTTTGTTGTACTGTGCATTTGCTGACCTTTACTGTTACAATCTTAATGTATAAATATGTACAAAGGCCAACACAAATTCCGCTAATCATAATGTATTTTCATCATCTTTATTAAATTGGGTTTTGTGATTATATTTCCTTAATCAAATTGCACAGCAATTACCAATTTCCTCAAATATCAATAGTTTTATGTCCCCTCAGGAGGTCTGACTTGACTTGAACCTTGTGCTGTGGTGTGACAACGAGTAACTTTCAAACATGAGTCCAAACAGGTCATCTATAGGCTGTTGCTCGGGTAGTGAATGAGTGTGTAACATTGGGTTCAACTTAAGTGATCATCTTGTCCTTATGTCATTTGCCTACATAGTTTACAACAAATTAGGATGTGAGTTGGTTATTATATTTCCTCCTTGTTACATTACACCTTAGCTTTCAGGTTGTAATTGTTGAGCTCCAGCTTTTAACATCTGCACAGCAGCAAAATGCTGATGTTCTTCAGTGTCTTTTTTGCAGCTTTAATGGAGCTAATGCTTACTGATCCATCAGGGCATCATCTGTATCAGCAGGTGCTGGAGAGGCTGCACTTTCCTCAGCTGTCTCAGACATTTCAGTAATGGCAATATAATAATGACACCTACTTCAGAGACAGAGCAGCAAATATAGAAATACACATGAGCAGCATTTTACTGGACCTGTCCGTTCAGCAAAATAAAACCACTGAGTCAGTACAGTGAGAGAAAGCTACAGCTCTGTAAAAGTAAGAAACAGTAAAACCTTTATCATAGTAAATTATAAGGGATGGGAGTTTCAAGTGGTTCCATTATAACCACATAATGACCAAGTTACTCTAGGTATTGTCCTGGCCTATAGGGGAAAGCCTGATGCAATGTGCATGGAGTATGAATACGTTTTTCTTTTCTTTTATTAGTCATTGTTCCTTTGTACAGTTTGTTATAATGGTAGGTCAAGCAGAACAACAAACAAAGCAAATGTATTTTCATCTGAGTAGAATTAAGAAAACACACTCCTCATGTGACGGGGACCTGGGAGGATTCAGCTTTAAACACCTGTGGCTGCAGCCTCCAACCAACGAGCTGAAAAACGTACACGTTCACTCAATTAGGATTAGAGATTAAAACAGAGCCACAGACACACACACGTGGTTCAAAGCGGCACATATCACAGTGTGCACATCAATTCCCTATGTTCCTAGGGTCCTAACACTTCTACTCTGAAACATCTCTCAAACATTTCTTGCTCAAAGAAATGTTTGATTTAACACGGCATACAGATGTGACAAAGGCTGCAACGCTTTCAATCACTTAGACAGCACAAATGAAGGAGATTAATACTAAAAGCCTAAATTACCAGCAAGCTGACATCTTCCTGCCGCAGATGAGCATGAGTGCATACCTGTTGGATAGGAACTGATTTTCTTCTTTTAAGCAAGCTCAAGGGAAGTAACCTTGTCTTTCAAAAAACACATTTTTCTCACTACTATGTGACAGCTCAGTGACTACAGCAATAGGCAACAATAAGCAAATAGGTGTATGCTCTGTCACAGAAATTACACTTTACGTGTGGATACAATATTCAGGTGTTCCTGCTTCTATCTATGAATGTTTTTACATAACGTGTGTCTGTTAAAATAAATGAGAATCTATGCTTCAAGTCTTTCAAGCCCTTCCTTACTATGATCATTCCTCCATTCAAGTCAAAACCAAACAAAACAATCACTAATGATGAGAACCTTTTGATACAACTTCTTTAAAATGATTAATTTAACCTTGATTAAAATTGTTTTCTTTAATAAAAAATACAATATACATTTTTTGGTACATGTAAAATAGGAAAGATGTCAAATTTTACCCATCCATTTCTAAAAAGCTTGTCATTCGGATTAACTTAACAGCAGCTAAGTATTTATTATAAATGTTTGATGTCATCATGTGAATGTATAACCAAATAATGACACATAACACAATTTTTTTTAAGATTGTTAAGATTCTGCAGGGTGTTTTGGGAAAGGCCATGCCAGCCATGCAATTCCACTTTGTCTCAAATTTACACCATGTCTTTCTCTATCAGTCGAACTCCTTTTTTGTTTGCCTCTATGTAAAAACACAGTCCTCTCAGGCATAGCTTGATGTTAGCCACAGTCTGTTCAAGCTACAACCAGGGATATTTTATACACTTGAGTGAGTTTTGGCATTAATTCTACTATTAATTCTACATCTATTCTTACCCTGCATCCGTCGGGCCACCACCGATGTCCACTTTGGATGGGCACCAACTTGGGCTTGACAGTAACACCCGTCTACCCACCAATTCAAGTGGATTTTAGACATTTTGTTGAATTAAATTTTTAATTTTTACAACTAACTGCACAGGTTTACTCATTGGTCCATTTGTGATGCCTTGCCTTTTTTTTTACTATTACTCAGACAGTTTTTCTGATGTTAATGGAGACTTTTGCAGACTCTGATGTGAAACCACGAATGCAAACGCCGCTGGTAAATGGTATCCAAACCAGTGAGAGAAAACAATAGAAAGAAATGCATACAGACACAATAAATGCAGAAATACATACAGAAATATTTTTTGTGATGTTTTAATGTGAGTCAGGAAAACAGCTTATCAGTTTGTTTGGGTTGAAATAAGCTATGAGAATAGATGTTACAAGCATGAGTACAAAGTATTAGTATTACTTTAGCACCAGTATAGGGAACAACCGCAAATTATATCCATCATCACCATTGCTGCTGGACTGGCACTTTCTCATGCCAGAGGCGTCAAAAAGCTTAAAAAGTAAATCAATCTGACCAGCTGTTAGTTCTGAACCAGGAACCTATAAGCAAGAAGCTGTTGGTAAATCAGTGGGCTGTTAATGCGTAAACACATGTTTAATCAACATCTGAAAGCCTGTTTTCTGCTGCAATGAATACTGCTGCAGAATGTAAACAACAACAGATCTTTATCACAGAAACCGGAAGTACTTAGCGAAGGGATAACTTTTTTTCGGGGTCGCCACAGCGGATCATCGTCTGCATGTGGATTTGGCACAGTTATTACGCCGGATGCCCGTCCTGACACAAGCCTCCCCCTGGGCTTGGGACCGTGACTGCCCAGCTGGAGATGGGCTGTTGGAGCTCAAGTTTTAGATTCTGCAATTGTTCCTATGTAATGGCTTACAACAGAAGTTAGGCAGCCTTCTCTAGGCTGCTTCCTGTTGAGAAATGCAGAAGCGTAAAAAATAAATTTTTAGGCTTCTACTAGGCTGCAACTGAAAACAGTCTCGGTCGTCAACCGACGACGTCAACTACAGAATTTTTAAAATTTTAGTCAAAGGAGAGCAGGTGGTAGTCTGTGCAGAACTAAGTCAAATAGACCAGTTGACAGAACACTAGCCTGAAGAACTGATTTAGATATGTAATATTAAATACTTTTATCCAATGTAATTTAATCATGATGTAAGATCTTCCATAATACAATTCTCTTTTTTGGACAGCTATCACAGACAAGCAAAATATGTTTTACTTAACGATGATGTCTGTCTTCTACGCCTGAGATCCATTCATCATGGGTCTTGCAGTCTTCAGGAATGTTAGGATAATTTTAGTCCTCAATCCCTCATTCACCAAGGACACCAGATCAGACTATTAACTTCAGTGTGCTAACCGGCTTAGCCAGATTGACAAGCACTATATATCAGCGAATATCACTTTCGAATTTGGTCTATTTAACGTCTGCTCACTCTCCAACAAAACCTCTCTGATTAATGATCTTGTGGCTGATCACAACCTCAACCTAAGTTGTTTGATTGAGACTTGGCAACAGCATTTTTCTAGAGCTAAATCAAGCGTGTCCTCCAGGGTTTGTTTAAATCTCACAACCCCGCACTTCCAGAAGAGAAGGAGGCCTCGCGATTCTTCACAGAGTGACTTGTAAAACAAATCCAGTGTCAACTTATGCCTCTTTGAATCCACTGCCCCACAGTACTGGCTGTTATCTATCGGCCACCCAAATTTTAACTTTACATTGATAATACTGATAACATGTATACAAGAGACTTTATGTCTTGAGTTTTGTCCTGCAGCAATATTTGGATTTCCCAACCCACTCTGAAGGTCACACTCTTGACTTAATTTGCTGATCTGGTGTTGTTCCTGTTAATTGCATTGCTACTGAGTTACCCATATCTGACCAGAAGTTAATATCCTTCAGTGTTAACCATTATCCAAATTTGTTCAAGAGTGCACAATGTCTTTTCGCAATAAAGAAATGTCAACCCCTTTACTTTGACCAGTATCAATAACCTCCTCTGCAGTCACTTTATGGGGCGAATGTGGCGCAGGAAGGTAGAGCGGTTGTCCACCAATCTCACAGATGTTGGTTCAATCGGCTCCTCCAGTCACATGTCGAAGACACTGAACCCCAACTTAGTCGCTGCCAGTGTGTGTAGCTACATAGCGGCTCCCCCATCGGTGTGTGAGTGTGAATGGGTGAATAAGAAGCAGTGTAAAGCGCTTTGAGTGCCAATAGGTAGAAAAGCGCTATATAAGTGCAGACCATTTACTACTGATGACCTGGTTCTTCGCTACAGTTCTGAAGTACATAACCTTTTGGAAACTTTGGCACCTCTCAAAACCCAGACCCACCTTTACTCACTCTGCTCCCTGGCTTACTCTGGAATTACACAAGCTCAAATCTAGAAGCAGTCACCTGGAATGTCTCTACAAAAAAAAAAAAAAAAAAAAACTGGACTCACGGTGCACAAGGAAATGTACCATGAACACATCAACACCTATAAAGACTCTCTCTGCAGCCATATCGTTGTATTAAACTACTTAATCAAATCTGGTGAAGGCAACACCAAACGTCTGTTCTCTACTGTCAAGAATATTTTGAAACCTCCTGGCTCACTTTCACCTCATCTGTAATGCTCACTTTGAGGCATTTATGACATTTTTCAAAATACATGAGTAGTTAGTTTCTGTAACCATGTCACAACATGGTTCTCCACGGAATGTCTTTACAAATTGCTCCTTCCTGCTATTTTCTACCTTCAAGCGACGTATTGCTTCCCTGTCAGACTTATCATTTCAAAATCTTATTTTGAAATGAGACTGTAACTTTCCAAGAGTTCAACATCCTGTGATCCTTTGCCAACTCACTTGGTTAAAGAATGTGCACCTCTACTTTCGCCCTATATTATTCAGATTATCCACTCTTCTTTGATTACTGGTATAGCTGCTCAAATTCCAATACTCAGGAAACCTGGTGTTGACTCCAACAACCTTAATAACCTTTGTCCAATTTCTCACTTTCTCATCTCAAAAATTTGGGAAAAAGTAGTTGCAGCACAGATTTATGCTCATCTTAATGACAATAATCTGTTTGAATCTTTTCAGTCTGGGTTTCCTCCCAAACAGTATTAAATGGCCTTGGTTAACGTCACTATTGATCTGTTCATGGCTGCTGCTGATGGATTGTTAACCATCTTGTTCCTGCTTGATTTGAGTGCAGCTTTTGACATCGTTTCACATAACATCTTACTGGAACACCTAGCAGCTACTGGCATTACCGAAAGTCAGCTTACCTGGTTTACTACAGACTGAGGTTCTTCTGATAGGCACCAAATCCACCCTCTGAGACTTTTTCCCTTCCCATTGATGACTACTCTGTCATTCTTTCCCCCCAGATTAGGAACTTGGGTGTTCTCTTTGATGGCACTTTTATCTTTTGTACCCCATGTCAATAGCACCACAAAAAGATGTTACTTCCATTCTCTGTAACATTGCTCGCCTTCGTCCTTTTCTTACCCTGCATAACACTGCTGTCCTTATTCACTCTCAGAGCTCCTACAATCATATACCAAAGTGCATACTCTTTGCTCTTCCACTATGGGTTGTGGGGACCAAAACTCAAGGCACCCCATGTGTATAAAACGTGTTTGAAAGCCAAAAATAATATCTCCTTTGATTTATGGCAAACTGAGATTGCTACAATATCTGCAAGGATGAAACTTCTTAGACATTGCTTGACTTAGAAGAAACGGCTCGGCTTCCCAAAGATCTTAGTCATTTGCATTACTCAACAAGTACTTCTGGCAGTGCCGACAGTAGAGCCAACCAGCAGCATGGAAAGTGATGAAGGAGGAGGGAAGGATGAAGAGGATAAGAGTAAAGACAACATGAGTCTGGGATGAATAATGATGGAGAAGACAACAGTTTGCTTCCTCTGTTACAAAATATTACAAACGATACAGAGCAGCGCTGTGTCCTAGAAAGTGTATCCAGTTGATGGATGATTTTATTTGACCCTTGGAAAAAGAGACTTAACTGGGCTGGTCATACTTTATTGAACCCTAAAGGAGGTAAATGGTGACCTTTACAGTGCTTTTATCCAAAGCGCTTTACAGTGTTGATTCCCATTCACACACACTGTTGGCTGCCATGACCCACCAGGAGCGACTTGACTTTCAGGGTCTTGCCCAAGGACACTTCAACACATAGCTGGGACTGGGGATTAAACCACTGTGGTCCGTGGACAACTGCCTCACCAACTGAGCTACAGCCAACCAGGTAATAACACTTAAAGGAAACTTGGGAACAGAGTAAAGCCAGGCTGTACTTCTTAACATGTATCATCCATACAAAGCATGCACACAGTCGTCCTTCTGCTGCTTTGGATGGAACCCCTTCAAACAATCAACAGATAAACTAGCCACTTGCTGGATCAAACTTAATATTTAGAACTGAGAATGGTTTCAATCTCATTTATCTCTTGGGAAGTAAACATATCAACGGATTTCATTTCAGATATGCGATACATAGTATTGCCGCCGCCATCATCTGTGGTGACATAGGGAAACTGTAAAACAGAATTTTTCAATTTGCCTTGGGTTTTCCCTTTGACTTCCACAATGTGCGGCAACTGACCTGCACATAAATATCAGTTTAGTTTTACACTTTCTTCTGGTGAAGTAATTTATTTTATTTTACCAAAGAATAAACAGTAAAAAGTAAGATTAAAAAGATGTTTGTTTTAGTTTATGATGCATATTGGTTACTGTGCAGCTTTTCAGTCTTGTACTGTGTTTAAAGGGATACATAAATGTTAAAGGTCGGACCTTATAAGATTGGCGTTACAACTTTTACAAAGAAGTGACCAGGATGATGATTCATATATGAAGCTGACAACTTCAGTTGCTGTCAGATTAATGGGAAGCAATGTCTGAAACAGAGCTTAGGCAACTTTTAGAAAGCAAGTAAGCAGTAGATAGCATGAAACTTACAATTAATCCACTCTGCAAAACCCTTCAGGTTATGGTCTTGCTTAATTACAGTAAATAATAATGTTGCAATGTAATGTTTTTATGTTGTAAATTACAAGGTCACACAGAATTCATAAGAGACTGGTTGAATTAATTGTTGTGACTGCAACATTCCGATAACGACTAAGATATGTTTTGCAGCATGTTTGTGCTCTCTAAAAAGTACTGTAGCAAGTTGTGTTTACCTCAAGCTATGTACAATGGCTGCTAATTTGACATTATTTCTTCCAGGTTTTCCTATTGACTATTTAGACTTGTTTGCTACTTTTGTTGATTTCCTTTTGAGTTGTAATTAAAGTGACTATTCATGCTTTTTGTGCTGGAGTCCTTGAGCCTTAGACTGATTTGTCCCTGATGCAATGTCTGACATTTCTGTCTCCACTCCAACACAATGAATGCAGACAGAAGTTGTTCAATCCAGTTCTTTAAGAATTTAAAATCAGCCTTTAAAAAACTCCTTTTTTTTTTTTTTTTTACATTAATTGACATAGAAAGGAAAGTGTAGGCAGCAGTGAAGGAGACCAGTAACACTAAATTAACTGCAGCTACATGCAGACATCAAACAGAAGCAGTAGCCCGTCCTGGGCTGAGAGCTGCTTATGCCCGTGGCATCTCTTGTTAAATACACTAAGCTAGATTTTGTGTGAGTGTGTGTGTGAACATACACACTTAAAACTCTTGGGTTAAAAACAGCCTAATTTGGGTTAATTTGGTAACCGAGTGCTGGTTGTTTTAATTCAGCAGGCATATATAATATAATTGGCAAGACATTTGCTGTACCTGGCAAAATGACTCGAGTTTCTTGTGGCATTGAAGTCACCCGCATCCCGTAGGGAACCCTTTTCCGGACACTGCGAAGACACTCCTCAAAATACCCTGTTGCAGGTTTATGTTTCCTCCACGCATGAACCAAGCATCCTAAAGTTTTGGAAATACACAGAAAAGGTTTTGGATAAACATGTAAGGAAATGGCAGAACCTTTCTTTCACCAGGACTGGGTGAAATACTTAATTCGCCTAAACTCTGATTCAAAGCGTTGAAATGATTCAGCGGCCGATAAAAACTGCTCAATCAGTTCCTCTCCTTCCGGAGTCTCAGACTGCCAATTTCTGTTAGAAAAGAGAGTGTTTTTCTCTTTAGACCACCAGCTATATCTCTGATCAGACTAGATGTGTTATCTACAACATCTCTAATGCCGGTGAATGTTCATGACATGTTGGACTTCAACCTAGCTAAGAAGAGTGCAACGTGTCTGTCTTTTATGTAGTCCTCCACTAAGCTTAAGATGTTGAGGTTCTCTTTGGGAGTGACGAGGATGGACAGGATCAGGAATGAGGACATCAGAGGGACAGCTCATGTTAGATGTGTTGGAGATAAATTCAGAGAGGCCAGATTGAGGTGGTTTGGACATGTTCAGAGGAGAAACTGTGAATATATCAGTAGAAGGATTCTGAGGTTGGAGCTGCCAGGCAGGAGGTCTAGAGGAAGAGCAAAGAGGAGATTTATGGATGTAGTGAGAGAGGACATGAAGTTAGTTGGTGTGAGGATGTAGAGGACAGGGTTAGACGGAGGCACATGATTTGCTGTGGCGACTCCTGAATGGAAACAGCCGAAAGGAAAAGAAGAAGAAGATGTAGTCCTCCACTAACTCATCCCATTCATCCACTGAAGTTCCACTGCCATTCACCTCATATGACACACATGACTGTGGTTCTGCTGACATGTCAAGTGGGTGACGAACAACTTTCTTCCTCTGTTCTATTGTCAAACTCGATAGCATGCCTCCTACAAGATCTCATGTGATTAAATGAATAATGGCACCCAACTTGAGAACACTGGATAAGTTGATGTGGAGCACACATTATGTGTCATGACCTAAAGATCTTCTACACATAATCGATTTTGTCTAGACCTATGAGTAGGGATAGCTCAAGCAACTTTTTTAGGTGGAGTTAGAATTTTCGGCCGTGGTCCAAGGAAAGGTATTACAGAAGTTAAGCTGTCTCCATCCAGGAGGAAAAAGGATTACTAATTAATCTGTTCATCTGCAAAACATAAAATTTACACCAATGTAGCTTTGTTATTAGTTTAGTTACGCACAGACACATTCACCCAACTAAGCAAAACTACAGAAAGACATTAAAGGGTCCTAGCAAACGCCCTAATGTGTTCCCACCGACTGCAGCCTTAATGCTTAAGTAATTGCTTGTGAAACTAGCTACTTAGGTAACTGTTAGCTCGAGGCAAGCTAATAAACTTCTACGAAGAACTGAATAATGTTGCCACACTATCGCTAACAGCTAGTTTATTAATATCAATAGCTGGCAAACTTACCAATTTTGACATTTTATGTCCCAATACATGAGCAGCTTGTGTTACCTATGATGAACTTACATTAACTTATGGAAAGGGAGTTAGCTATGTTAAGTTAATAATGTTACAGACAGCTAACATTACTTTTTCTATTCGCGTTATCAGTAAAAAAAAACACCTGGCTATGTGAACCTAACCTAACAACAATATCCTCCTGATATACAGTTTTAGGGTCTCTTCCCTTTTTCTGTTATATGCCAGTACCTGGTTTCTCCCATGTACAAGTTGAAAGTCAGGTCAGGTCACTGTCCCAATTAAAATGACGGACAGACGTTTTGGGTTGCAAATCCAACCCATTGTGTTGGGTCATTATTTCTTAGCCAATGCTGGGTCAAACCCACCCAACACGTAACCCAGCAGCCTCAAAAAAGTGTTTGGGTTATTAAAATAACCCAGCATTTTTTAGTGTGTACAATATCAAGATACATGCACCTCATTTATGGAGAAGTGTTGACAGGTGCAGAGCTCTGAGTCCTTCATGACTGGATTGGAAATTCTCTGGAGTGAAGTAATGCTTGTGCTTCAGAGACCTCATCTAATCTGACTGCACCTATCGATCCACGTTATAGGCTGAAAAACTCCTAAAGCTCTCCCAGAACCAAGATGTTTATATAGGAATTGATTAAATTCTGTGAAAAACAGAGCTTGTGTCATAAAGGCAGATCAATAGCACTGATTCTTTTGAAATAAGAACTGCAGTTTTAGGTTGTGTAAAACAGATGCAGGACTCTGGCAACATCATATCTTTTGCAAAACAATGAAAAGTTGAGAAATAGTATTGATGTCAGGGTACAAGAGTCATTTCTTTTCATGATCTGCTGTACCAAATGCAGTCAAATGCTTTTGGAGGCTCTGCAGCTCGAGTGAAGTTGCTCTCTTCATTGGCTGCCTTTTCAATCGTAACACAACATACAGTACATGATGCCTCTAAGAATAGGGAGCAAAAGGAATTCAGCTGTCACAGAGACCTTAAATATAACTTGAAAAAGCCTCCACTCTTGTTCTCCCTCTCCCTGTTCTCAGTCCTACAGCCTCTTAAACTTACTTCTCTTCCTCAGGTTTATAACTGACAAATACAAAGAAAGATTTTAAGCATTTGATAAGAGACACCTCTTTTGATAACATGCAAGATAGAGAAAACCCCCGCCTATTCAGCCATCGAAGCTTTTGTATAGAAAACATGACTTTCTTCCATTTTGCAACTTTGGGAGGCAGCCGATCTTGAAAAATAACAAAATAGCAAGAAGAGAGACCAGCAGGGTTGCTGCTATTCATTATTTTAGCTTCCCTGTCAGACTTATCATTTTTGTTCACCAATTCAATTCAATCATTTTCCCCCTCTTCACATCAAAATGGCAGTTTATATCATCAGCTCAACGGAAAAATATTAATAAAATCTGATTCAGCCTTTAATGATGATTTCAACCAATGATTTTCACTTCTTCTTTCCAAGCTGCTTTGACTTTGTTGCCAAAATAAAAGCCATCTTGCAAACGTAAATTAGCTGTATACATACTGTAGGTCCAACGTGCATATGTTCATTTTGCATGTATTAGCAAATAAGTGTATAATCAGCTCCCTGTGATCTGAGTCCTAATGAGTGTGTCATAACTCCACTCACAGTATTCACTGACACTTGCGCTCAGTGCTGCTTGTTATATTGAGAACTAATAATTACAAAGCCATGAAGAGTTGGAGATATAAAAATAGCTACAGTAGTTTGATTGAATATCCATGTAACCATATTCATGCTCCCACAGCAGCATAGATGGAGCATAAAAAAGTGAATAGACAATTATAAAAACCTTCGTCTATAAATGTTCTTCCCCATCTGGAGTTTATTAACAGTTAGTGATGCACATTGACATCTGTGACTTCTCTGCATCTGCAGGTGTTTTTTTAAGCTCATGACAATCTGACAACATAATGATATAGCGTCTATAGGTCCTTCAGATATTAAATAGAATGTTACATATATTTTATACAGCATGTTACCAGCTCACAAGAAGCAGAGGTGCAACTTCAGTTTTTTAAAGAGCATGTCACAAAAAGATGTATCAATATATCTTAAGATTTTTCTTGTTTATTTTTACAATTAATACACAGAAATTAGGTCAGTGATTTTCATTTTTAGAAAAGTTGGGACTTTTTTTTCAAAATGCACTAAACGCATACAAAGCTAAAATCTGTGATTTATTAATCTTTTCCTTTTTACCTTTTCAGATAAACAATGTTTTCACTGACCAAATTAAAGCTACAATCTGCAAAACAATTTTCAACATATATACAGTATATATCAAACAAAACACATCACATCGACCCTTTAACGTTTGGTCTGTTTAGACAAAAGTATAGATTTCTGTTTGATTTGTATGAAATAAATTGTTTTCCTATTTATTATTATTATTATTATTATTATTATTATTATTATTATTATTATTATTATTATTATTATTATTATTATTATTATTATTATTATTATTATTATTATTTTTATTTTAAGCCTAACTGCCTGAAGTGCTGTGTAGAGTGTGGCATAGCATAAAAACAAAATCTGAAATGGGCAGAGCAGGGAGGACTAATTCTAATTCTCAAACTAGCACTAAGTTGCACTTTGTATCTCTAATTGTAATTAAATGTAATCAACTGTATGTAACTGTGTTATATTCCTTTTAATTACACATTAAAGACTGATTATACTAATCGCTGCAACTTTGTAAGATGAATATGCCCATTCTTGTTGCATGCAAGACTTATTTAATAGGAGACAAATCTGGAGGCTAATCAAGCACATGGACTCTGCGTCTACAAAGCCACGCTGTTATATGCATGATGAGGCCTGCCATTGTTAAAATCAACCTCAACCACAGAGAACTCAGCCGTGTTTCTGCACAGAACTATTGGATGTCTTCCTCCTTCTGTAATAAAGTTTCAGGTTGCATTTCTGGATGCAGCAGCAGATCTGTGTTAATGGTTTTCTGAAGTACTACCAAACACACAGTAGCACTACAGTTTCTCATGCAACTTGAGGTCTCAAAGGTCACATTTATAACAGTGGTTGCAGCCCTTGTACTTTAATTACTGAATTTTGCCCAGAGACTTTAAATCTGTTCACACCGTAGATTGCAAAAACCTAAATTCCCATGTTTGAACAGCTAAATGTCTCCCTGAAAGAGACTGAGAGGCCAAAGCACATAGAAAATAAAGAAAACCTGAACACAGCCATTATCTTTTCATTAATGTGAATGTTTTTGTAACTGAGATTTGTAACCATTTTAAAAAGCACTACTGCTGACAGAGGCATCAGAACAGAAACTGCTTATAAGGCTGAGGCAAATGCCACATTTACTGGTCAGTGACTTGTTGGCCAATTGCTCTCTTGTGGCTGTTTACCTTCTTTTCGGTAAAAAGCTCTGCCATTCCATGTCATTGTGTTGGCTACAATTACATGGGCTCTGTAATCAGTGGTGTGTGTTCTATTGGAATATTAGTTCTAAACCATGAATTTGCCTGAACTTCATTTAAACCTGATTTGCATAAAAGCATTAGATTAGACAAGGTTAGAAGCTTGGGAGCGGACAAAAAAGCAAATGTCCACCTCAAATCTACAGTATGGTGTGAATGGGCATCAACCAGGTAAAAATACTTTACATTTGGACAAGGTATTATGTTGTTGATAAGTTGTCTCGGCACCATTTTTACATGCCATAAATTTCAACACAACTCACGAGTCAGAATATGTTTAGGAAGTAAAACTTTTAGCCTAAATTTGTCACAAAGAAAGGTTAAAAAGGTCAATGCAATAAAGAGGTTCTTCTGCTATGAGCAACGAATTTAATGGCAAACCAGTTATTGTTTTCCAAGAAAACGTCTGATTTTCCTAAACACAGTCTCAATGCCTAAAACTTACACACTCTAGCTGTATCCCTTATTAAATGTTATGTTAATTGTTTGTTAAAAGTGGAAGAAGGTTTAAGGTACATCAGAACTGATGAGTGGCCTCTTCAGTTAGGTTAAAAAGACAAAAGAGCCAAAAGTAACATAAACAAAAAAAACTCTATAACTCTATAATAATACTTTATGTTAGCACAATTTAAAAAAAAAATACGGTCATTAAGGCTACTGCTGCACTCTGGAACCCATTTCTTTCAATGCTGCATTGCAGTTTGTGTTACGGTTTGTACAGTAATTTGCAAGGACCCAAGTAAGGAGACGGCAAGAGGGGGTATAAAGAAAAAGGGTATTTATTGCAAAGAATCTGGAGGGATAACACAACTAAAAATCACTCCACAGGAGGAGAACAGACTTGCCGAACAAAAGGTAACAACAGACTATACATGAACGGGGTAAACGTCAGGACAGCTATTCAAACCAACGGGGTGCACACACACAAGACAGACAGGACCAATGTAGGGCACACCCAGGGACCAGACAAGACCGTAACTAATAAGAACACAGGTAAGAGGGTAAATTAACAGAGACGAATGAACAGAACTATACAGGAACAGACAGACGGGAATAAAACATAATCCAACTAAACTAGAGGCAGAGGGAAATTAACAGGAGTAACTAAAACAGAGAGCAGGATAAAACAAACGTAAAAAAGGAAAACCACAGACCAAAACCATGATTTAGTCCAGACAGGGATCAGGCAGGATACGGAGTACCAACACACACACACACACACACACACACACACACACACACACACACACACACACACACACACACACACACACACACACACACACACACACACACACACACACACACACTAGGGGAACAGGTGAAACAAATCAGGACGAAACGAGGAAGGTAAAGAAACCAAACAGACTATCAGGAAGAGACACAGGAAGAGCAACAAATTAAAAGCCAAGAGAAGGAAATAAAGCTAGATAACTAAACACGGAGACAGGACTGGGACAGTTTGTGGCGGCTTAAAAGTTTGCACACACAGCGGTCAAAGTTCAGCCACGCTTATCAAAAAATAAAACTGTACTAAACAACTAAGTAACAAACTGACCTTTAAACCAGAGCCAAACCATTTCTCTTGGCAAGTTTAACTGTGACAATCAACCTTCTTTATGTTGAAAGATAACACAGAACATATTCATCTAAACAGCTGTAATAAACATATTTATTACTTATTCAGTTAGTACAGAAATTTAAATATTTATTTTTATTAAGCAAATTTTTGCACCAATGTAATTTTCAATATTTTGCACCTTTTTGTTACTTCTGATGATGAAAGAACATTTGTACTTGTTGTTATTAAGTGTTATTAAGCAAGCATTGTTATTAAATGGCATATTAGGCAAAATAAGATAAAACTGTGTAACTAATATAGTGACATTAGCAGAAGTGCTTGTATGGATAATTTTAAAATGCACTGAAACACAGCTACAGTGGTTTTGTTGGCCAGTTGCTCACTTGTGGGGGCAGCTGATAACTTAACCTGAATGTGAAACACAAGTCTTTTACCATTTCAGGAGACTGAAAGTACAGACATGCAGGCTTTTCTCAACATCTTTGTGCTCCTCAACTAAGTTGGCCGAACAATAAAAAATTGGAATAAAATAAATAATAAATAAAATTCCTTAAGATGAAAATTCAAGATTCACACCTTGTTTTCATTGTTTGTGCTTTCATTGATCAGGCCAAGTGCACAAAGCAATGTAGGTGAAAATCAGAATCCATCAAGAACCACAGAATTACACGCAATGTAATTTAACCGCTAACACCATGGTCCATGCACCAACCACCTTCACTAAATCATAGGATTTGTGCTGAGAATTCGTTGGAATTCATAAATACTCATTGTATACAGTATGAGGTACACACACAGTACATACTCTGGGGGCTATTTATCAAAATAATCTCAAAATCTGGATTTCAGATATTTCATTCATTAATACATTATTTGGTGTGAGGAATGAGGAAATGATTCTTGGCCAGATTTACCTTGAAAAACAGGTTTTTAATTTCCGTTGGTTTTACCCATTCAGCATAGCAGTGATAGGAAAGACCATGTGAGTGAATCATGGAACCCAGGGATGCAGTATAGATAGAAAAGATAAGACGACCAAGAACTGAGCCCTGCGGCACACCGTTAGAGAGGCTATGAGAGTGAGAAAGATGACCCCGCCAGGATACCTTGAAGGTAAGAACGAAGCCAGTCTAGAGCTAATCCAGAGATGCCTAAGTCAGAGAGTGTGGACAACAGGATCTGATGGTTCACAGTGTCAAAGGCTGATGATAGATCAAGTAGAATCAAGACAGACGATTGACCTGTGGCTTTTGCAGCTCGAAGATATTCCACAACAGTCAGGAGTGCAGTTTTTGTGGAGTGACCCCTCTTGAAGCCAGACTGGTTGACATCGAGGAGGTTGTTCTTGGAAAGGAAGTCTGAGAGTTGGTTGAAGACTGCTCGTTCCATTGTCTTGGCCAGAAACGGAAGGAGGGAGACTACAGAGACCACTACAGAGGGATCAAGAGAAGGCTTCTTGAGCAGTGGGGTAATTGAGGCCTGCTTGAAAGAGGTTGGGAAAGTCCCTGTTGTGAGAGATGTGTTGATGACTTGTGTAATAGCTGGCATTATTGTGGGTGTAACTGCTTGAAGAAGAGTGGAAGGGATCGGATCCAGAGTGCAGGTGGTCGGATGATCAGAGAGGAGAAGGGTGGATACGTCATCCTCAGTCAGAATTGCAAATGATGAGAGCAATGCAGTGTTAGATGGATGTCATCATCTGGAGGAGAGAACTGTGAGCTGATGGCTGCCACCTTGTTGGTAAAGAAGTTGGATAAGTCGTCAGCAGTGAGAGAGGTAGATGGCGGAGGTGAAGGTGGGTAGATGAGTGATTTGAAAGTGAACACTGATTACTCAAGAGCATCTTCTGCAGTTTTTAAATTTTTCCCCTAATTGTTGGTGTTCTTGAACTTGTTTGTTTGTTGCTGTTTGTTTAGACAAAACCTCAGAGTCATTACCTGAAAGTATTATTTACCTAAAGAAATGTGATGTAAAGGATTCCTGCCAAAAAACAGCTATAAAAATTCTTTGTTTTTCCTTCAGTCTTCCCTTCATTTCACATTGAGGTGGGAAAACGTAAATATTCTATAACTGTACAAACTCCTTTCAAGATTAGTAATGTAACATAACTATAACTATATTTCTAAGTGTTTGGAATTGTTGATTCTGTAGGCTTACTTAGCAGTTCAAACAGAAAGAAATAACTCATAATACCAACTATCTGAAATCTGCCGTATGTATGTAAATGTATTGGAACAGCAAGTGGTATAATTCACAAGGTGAATTATGAAACCTTTACCCCGCTCTGCAAATGTTAAAAGCTGTTGTTTTGTGGGTTTCTGACTATGACTAATGTTTGTATAGTAGCTTTGATTGTTTCCCTCTGTTTTCTCATGGTTACCCTGGCTTTTTTCCTCCCATGAACAGCTCCCTGGTCTCAATGTTGCTTTAGAATATTAAACAACAAATAAAATCTTCGCAAGTAAAACACAAGGGTCAAACCAAGGGTAGTCATTCAAATGTATTGAACAGTCAGTCAGTCTCACAGGACACACATGGCTAACTAGAAACATTTGTCAGTTACACATTCCAAAACGTATGTCAACTTAAGACAAATGTCAAACATAGCAGATATTCAGATTACCGAGCCATTTTTATGGCTCAAGGTGTAAATGCAATGTAAAAAGATGAACTTTCAGCTCTTATCAATATCTTCATTAAAAACCCAATTTTCTTCAGTGTACAGAAAAAAATAACTGAATTGACTTTTCCAGTTAATATTTTGGGAGGCGACAGTGTTTGACTTTATGCCAGTATGCTCTCTGACCTGATCTAGTTGTTTCTTTGCTGGTAGATAATTATTATTCTCCTACTTTGGTCCTACATGCAGAATTGTAACAAATTAGAATTAATTAAAAATTTCTTTATAAAATAACATAATTCCACAATCTAAGATAACGTTCAAAATGTTTAATAGCAGTTTTCTAATGAGGAACAGGTAAGAAGTTTTGAAAGTTTTTATAAGTAGTGTTAAAGCAAATAAGGTAAATAATTGTAGAAGAAAAATAAAATTTTTCTTTTTGTGAAGAAAAATAATGATCACTTAACAATTTGAGAAATAAATACTTTTCTTTAGTGTTATCGTATATGAAAATGGAGCTATAGGCAGTGATGTGACTTGATGTGCAGGTACTCTACAGTAGATGCATAGTATAAAATTGTTGTATGTAATAGTGATCATATTGTTATATATATACTGTGGTACATATTTTCAAAGGATTTTAAAAAGCATTTGATCCCCATAAGACTTCCTCTTTAGAGTTTCTAATACTTACATCTGGTTTCAGAACTTAAACCTGAGCAAAAACAAAATACATCTTTGAAATGATAATAATTTTTTGAAGCAAACATTTTATTAAATACCAAAATCACCAATGTTGCATTAATCATGTTGTCACGGGTCTGGCAGGTATTAAATCACCTTTCATCATTTAAATAATTAGAATTTTGTGTTACTGTGTGTGAATTTCTGAAATAGTTTATTATGAGATACACATTAACATCTTAAGTAATCAGAGGAAGGTTGGATATTTTTAAAGCAGCAGCTTTGGTTCACATTGTTAGATGTTTTGAACTGATAACTGTTGCAAAGGTTTTGTAAATTAGGGCTAAATAAAATGTCATATGCACAGCTATACAAAACACAAACACTACTAGAATAGAGTATTAAATTTCTGATTACGTTGATTTTACTTATTTTACAAAATGTTTTTAATAGTGATGGTTGAATTTTGTACAACACTAATGCACTTTTTCCCTTCTTTAACTGCCCTCTCTGCTCTCATCTTTCATCACCTACCTAGGTGTTAGGTGTGAGTTGCCAACCCCAGCTGACAGATGTGGAAGTGCTAACCATCGCCACTTTCACACCCATCCACTCCTATTCACCAGGCATGTGACACGGGCAAAGCACGATGGCTGCAGAGGGCTGCCTGCCACAACCACTCAGCTATCAACCATTAACACAGAGATGAAGCTGTTCTGTACTGTGCAGCCAGGGAGCAGGTGGTCACCCGTCCGAGTGAGAGCCAGTTCAAAGCAGAGCCTGGTTTCTGAAGAGTATTAGAAACAGAACAAGAAAACTTGTGGAATGTGGAATAAAGTGGATACAACATAGCACAGATTAAACACAAAATTTTTTTTATCTGATCGAAACAAATCTACAAACCTTGACGTGCCTTCTTGATTACTCTGTTCAATGTGGTTATCTTTTTCAAGAATATATTGAAGGAGTTATTTCTTTGACCATTCACAAGAGTTTGATAGACTGGACTGAGGCTGAAATGCTCTTAAGTTTGGAAATATCGATTGACAATGCAGTTGAAAGAATGTTGTTATGAATAATGCTCGTTAACGAACAGACAGCTGTAACACAGTAAGTCACGTTCAGTTTCTCATCATTAGACCAAAATCAAAAGGATGTGCTGTGACTGCACAGTATCAGAATGAATGCAGTAATAAGTAAAGTATTAATGCATATTCCCTAATGAGGTCTTTTCATATACACTCGTATTTAAATTGTAGAAGGCCATCTCCATATACTTTTGTTATTGCCATTTGAATTTATGTTTACTGAGTAAACAACTCTATTACCAGTTCATATAAAACTGTTGTGTTTCAACATATTCAGGAAAGCATTGAAGAGTTTTGTGAAAGATATAAATGCTAAGCAAAAAATATAAATAAAGAAAAACATACAGTAACGTAACAATCATTTATAAACATTATCAATGATTAAATACTGTGTAAGAAGAGTAAAATAAGCTTGTGAAATTAATTTTCACAAAATTTAATTGTGAAATTTAATTTTGTAAAGAGAAATAATTTTCCAATAAATAGGGTGATGATGGAGACAGTGCCACTCACAGCAAATAACGTTCAACATATCACTGTGGAAAATCTACGTTTGCTAGGCTATTATGACCTTTGCACAAATTTGTAATAGTATGAAATTTTCTTTTTATATCACAAAAGCTACAATTTACATTGTGGCCGTCATGAATTTTGTTACGGGTTAATGGGGACATCACGCCAAAGACTCAGGTGGCTTTTGGTAGGCTCAAGCCAAACAGATCAATGAACATTGCCCCCACCAATACATGATCTGGGAGGATGAGCCGACCATTACACAGGACGGTGTATGCCAGAGCAACACCTAGTGAGGAAATTCCCTGCTGTGCAAAACTATTTGCAGAGATAACCTCATAAGTGTCGTTGTCTCTCCTGCAGAAAGTAGTGTTCAGTGCAGCTGTATTGATTGGACTGTGTGCAAGAGAGACTGGATAGTGGGAACAGAAGCTAAAGCTGCAGCCATGGACGCACACAGATTCAGCCAAGATAGTAACAGCAAGGCGTGGAGTTACAGCTGTTGGCTTGATATCAGTGCAGATGGTAAGTGTACACCCTAACCCTTTCAAAAGCTTTCTTACCACAACAGCCAAATAAGATGGAACCCGATTGGATGGAAAAATCACAAAGTCTGGCAACTCTTGTTGGTGTTTTGTCCAGAATAGCTCAGTAGGATTTACCCAAGTCAGCAATCAAGTCGACCTGTGGCAGAATCCACCTAGTCCTTTTCAAAAGCCTACCCACCTACTCTCCTTCTGCATAACTAAATGTAACATAAATGTGACTTGCAAAGGAGGCCTGGATGCTCAGTGGTAAAGCATTGGGTTGGGCACGGATTCCAATCCCACCCCAGCAGGTGTTGCTGCCCCTTTTTAGAAGTGTATATACTGATTTTAGCATCTTTCACAGAATTCACCTAAAACAAAGGCCAAGGCCAAAAGTATAAACAGGGTAAATGAATTTCCGTCTTTGACGGAGACATATTTTGATAAAGGGAAGTTAATGGCATTCGTGTACATGAATTACCAAAACTAGAACCAAAAGAAGCAAATTCAAAATCAGTGAAAGCGTCCTTTAAAGGAAAAATAGTTGTGCTTTGCTTAGCTCTCATCCATTCATGATGCTTTTATTCGTGCATTAAGGGCTATTATACTGTTGAAGGACCCACAACCTGCAGCTAAGTCAGACGTGTGTGACACTAGGCAGAAACCCTCACTCCAGTATTCCTTGATATCTTGAAATTTCATTTTACCCTGCACAGATTCAAGCCACCCACCACCATGTGCAGCAAAGCAGCCTCAGAACATTACCAAGCCTCCTCCATCATTCAGGAGGTCTGGTGTTCTAAGATGGAAAAATACTTTTTTTAAAGAAAAGAACTGATACACTATGACCCACCAAAGTTTTCTTTCATCTGCTTAAAGGACAACTTCTCCCAAAAGCAATGTGGCTTGTTAATATGCATTTTAGCAATTCCAGTCTGCTTTAAATTTTCTTTCAAAATCTGACTGATGGTGTGATCAGACCCGGATTCCTTGACCTTGGAGTTCAGCTTGTGTCTTAAGTTGTCCTTGACTTTTTATGTGCCTTTTACACCATCTTCCTCTTCAGTCTGGGTTTGATTTTACTCTTGTGGCCACATCCAGGGAGGTTGCCTACAGCCACATGAACCCATAAAAAAATCTATTTAATATTAGCCAATATTGATATTAATTCCAATATAATTCACATCATTTTCTCTACTAGGTGATGCTGACCAGCCATTTTTAACTAATGGAGCTTGTTACTGTCGTTGGTCTAACATCTGCGATAATCTCTTCCTTATAATAGTGGTGTTTGTTTTTGAGCTTATGGATCGAATATAATGTTTCCACCACGTGTTGGATCAAGTTCTGACACAAATTGCAAATCACAGATATCAGGCAACAAATCAGATGTAAATCAAACTGTTTCCAAATAACAGAGAAACTTTTCCATCCAGGTGAGCTTAGCCTTCTAACCAGTCTTCTGTGCCCACATTAACGTCTTAGTCAAACATGCGATCACACAATTGCATAGTCAATATCATGATGTGACAACATTTTATTGCCAGATATGGTAAATGATCTGAACTTCTATACTTTTCTATGTTACTGGTACCCAAAGCTCTTTACACCGCTTCTCAAACCAACAACCCTGGGATCGGTGGACGACGGCTCTACGCCCCGAGCCACATTTGATGTACGACACAATATGGCACAGCCCTGCCTTACATTTTTTGTAAGTATTTAATATATACTGTTGTAAAAAAAGTCTACACTTTTTGCTTTTATTACATTTAAATACATACATCTGAAACGATCTATGTATATAAGAGAGAGCCCTACCATTATTTATCAACCCTATTTATGGAATAGTACTCATAATATACATAGAATATACATAATCATAAACATACTCATAATATCATAACAGACACAAAATACATTATTACATAAGTTTTTGTACATTTTTGTTACATCATGAGCTTCTCAAGACATCTAAACATTTAAAACTAAGACTGCTGCCTTAGTGGCAGCAATAGAAATATTATTATGCACATGTAAATATTGCTAACAACTCTGAGCTAAACTGATGTGCTTTTAAATCTTTAGAGCTTTGGCGTATTTGCAGAATGTCTTCTTTGTGTGAATGTGGTGATGTTAAATAGATGTGTATTTGGAGCCATAATGTGACCATTTTCCCCCACTGTAGATGAACTCTGGGATTCTGCTCTTTATATCTACTTTAATAAGTGAAATGAATGGAGTTATTCTGGGCCAGGTGTTTCATCTAGAATAGGAGTCAGAATGAATGATGCCTCACTAAATGAGCTATTTTACTACTTTTTGTCCACAGCAGCATGTGTTCCAATCAGTAACTGAATCGCTCCCAGTAGTAGCAACTGTGCAATGGGAGGGTGCTGAAAAGAGAGACATGTGCACTGGAGCCTCCTCTTACTGTGGAGAAATGAAAATGTGACGAGAACACCTTCACACTGCTGTGGCTATTTATAATAACTTGTATCCAGTAGATGTAATTAAAGAACAATTCCAGGGAGTCTTCTCTCATTTCCTTAGCTTCATTATGGCTTTTCATTTTCTAGCTTTTTATCACGTTAACAGATATTCACGATTTTTCATTCATCTGAGCTCTTTTTACAACGTGAACACTTTCCAGCAAAGGCCGTCCAAATATTGCGGATGGTGAAAATGACATGCTTTGATTCTGTTTCCATTAGTAACCACTGAAGCCCACTGGTGCGCTCATCATCATCATCATCATCATCATCATCATCATCAGGTGGCAGCATGCCCTTTGAAATATAAGGGAGGCAGCCATCCTGCTACCACTTTACTCAGAGGGGACATCTTTGCACAGTCATCACATCAAATAGTAAAAATGCCTCATCCTCCAACATTAGTTAGGTCATAATGGACACACTTATGTTCATTTCTCTTCTAAAACCTAATTAAAGACTATTTTATGAAATTGTTTATGTGTGTACTTTTCTAACAAGCAGTGCTTCTATATTCAGCAACAAGCAGGAAGTGTTGCCCCACACAAACCTTCAACATGAGGTGTTAGGAAGCTGAGCAACAGTCTCTTACAAGCCACAAATGAATTCCCCTTCGCCTTTCAGAAGACCTACAAGGTGGTGTTTACGCCCGAGAGAGCAGCAAATGTAAGCAGTAATCAGTGCGTTTTCTTCTGAGCCTAAATCTGTGTCATGTTTTTCCATCTCCGCCTTTTGTTAGATGGATAGAGAGATAGATATTGCTTTATTTTCAATGCATACAACAAAATTGTGTTAATTTAATGTTACACAGTAAAAGCAAAAGTGTTTTGTTTGTTCAAATTAGAACAACTCTAAAATTATGTGTAATAGGTTACAATTACAACATCCATCCATTATGTGTTACCTCTATCCAGATGTCATCGGTAGAGAGGTGGGGTCCACCCTGGACAGGTCTTCAGTCTCTCAGGGCCAACACATAGAGACATACACAGCCAGTGACACTCTCACTGACACGTATGGGTAATGTAGAGATACCAATTAACCTAACATGCACATTTTTGGACTGTGGTAGGAAACCGGAGTATAGGAAACCTGCACAAACACAAGGAAAACATGCAAACTCCACAGAGACAGTGGGGACCTTCCAGCTGCGGCAGTTAGCATTAGCCACTCCACCACTGTGTTGTCCACAATCACAACTATTAGTGCAAATGTAACCAATTCCAGTGAATTCTGTGAGACAGTTTTAATCAAACCTTGCAACTTTTAGACAAATTTAACCTATAGTCTTTGAACTTCCCACCAGAGCTGCAGATCGTGGTTAACCAAGACCAAATCAACCAACAAATGTGTTTCCCAAAGAAAATGTTAACTAATCCCTAAGGTGAGACATTTTTGTTTTAGGGAGTTAGGGTCACTAAGACATTAAACAGATAACACATTTTTAAAAATGGCAGCTTTAATATCATTTACAGTTACTATTTACAACCCAGAGAAGTTGATATTAATAATATTTCTTTGCCAGATACTTCATTACCACTCTGTTGCCTGTTTTCAACCCCTACTTGTGTTTTTTAAATAACATTTTCAGTGGTGGATCTGGAAACATTGTCTGCTTTACATTTTGTCAGGAAGGCAAAGGACAGCAGTGTATAAGAGTTTTTGAACCATATCATTAATCTTAGCCTAATGTCTTATATCACAGACACACAGCAGAAAGCAGACAATAACTACATGTTCTACTGAGTGAAGGGGTATGTTACTACACAGGAAATGATATGAGCAGCAAATTAAACATGCCATAAGGTCCAGCTGTCTCCTCATTACTGCCTGGTTCTGTTCGTCTTTCAGATTCTGTTTTATCTTCAGCCCTCACATTCATTTCTTCTTCTCCGTCTTCCCTCTGCGGCTTTGTCTTCCTCTGCCTCCTGCCTATTCTCTCCTCCTTTTCCATTTCTCATTTATATTCCTCCTAGCGTCAGCATTGTCTCACTTGAAGAAGTTGGAAATATTAGCACTTTTGAAATTCCTTTAGATTTTTAGTTTGCCCTGAAGGTAAGTCCAATTACTGTGACCTACAGTAGTTGAGACACAAAAGGACCCAAAGGTTAAATTCATGTATTACATTCATTGTGGCAGCTTGTGGTTAATAAGTTACAATAAAACTAGAAGATCAATAAAGATTCAACACACATTCAAAGATGCAGCTGGTTAACAGCATGTGCAGACTCTATTAGAGTAAGGAAATTCTCCGCCCATACTGTGCAGCAGCACCCTTGACTCCAACCAATCAGACAGTTCAGTTTGTTTTGGTGTGATCACTCTGTTCAAACCAAGTTTCAGTATCTTGCTCAAAGACACTGACATGTGACAGGAGTCAATCCTGGGATAAGTGGATGACTGCTCTACCTTCTGAGCCACAGTCAGATCTATGATGATGAAATCATTGTACTTATGATAATTCAGCCCTTTGACATGTTGAAATGATCATACAGTACATCTGACAAAGTTTCAAAGTCTTTTCCATCAGAGTGAAATAGTGTGATGCTGATTTGGAATAATTTATTGAATGTCAGTAGTGTGTTATGGAAAACTTGATTGGATCATCAATGGCAGATTCAAGGTCATTCAAGGCTGACAACTTCTTTTTCCTCACATTTTGTTCATAGTTCAAAAAATACTAATCCACAACCTATTTTTCACACATTAAGATGTCAGTAGCCAGGTTGATGTGAGCTGCAGAACAGACTTTTGAGCTTTCTGTTTTGTTGACAACACACTAACAGACACACTCATTTTCGAATCACATTCTGTTGTATTTCAACTGTGAGATTAACAAAGTTCAGACCCCAATTTCATCTGTTGGCTATTTTTTATTTATTTATTTATTTATTTTTTACACAAAACTACTACTACTACTACTACTACAACTAACCCAAGAAATGGTTTTCCAAGGTTGGGATGGAATAACTTAACAGGTCAGCTTAGAGCCTTGACCTCAACTCCATTCCGCATCTGTGGGATGAGCTGGAACATCAACTGTGAGTCAGACTTTATCAATCACCGAATGCCTGCTGCTGAATGTGAGCAAATTGATGCAGGTAGGTTCCAATAACAGGTGAAAATCCTGAAGCCAGAAATTTGGAGGCTATTATAGCAGCACATAAATGGCCTCGGTTTTAAAATAACATGTTCCCCAAACACATGATTGTAATGCAGCCACATTCTACCAGTCATGTAGAGTATCTCAGTTCTGATTTTGTGGCTCATTTGGTGCTTACTGTGGCTGAAGTACAATCATCATTTGGCTATCCTGCCCCTCTATGTGCATTCTACCAGCAGTCTGTTGCTCTCTACACGTTTTGTGGTTTACATGGGGACACATACTGTGCAGTATGCACAACTGGAAATGAACACATCTTAAAAGTGAATTTAAAAAAGTTCACAAAATGCTTTAGTGGATGGAATGCAGGAAAAGTTACCTATCATTATGTGTATACGAGCACATAGATATTGTTTAAGGTTTTGACTTGAGGAATCCTGAACTTCTTTAAAACCTGACAGCCCCCTACAACAATGTCAGGGCCATAGACTGTCCATAGATGGTTCTGTGTAACTGAAAGTGTGTTTGTGTGTGCAGGTAAACTGTAGTATTCCACTTGAACAGTGACAGTAATGAACTGAAAACAGAGAGTCTTACCACATTCCAAACCTCCAGGGTTTAGAGGGTATTATACAGCTGCACAGACATAGTTGATATGCACATGCTGGTATATACACAAACTCATATGTATGTGTGTTTTTGTGCATCGATAATGGACACTATGAGAATTTCTACCTCTGCAACCTTTAAAATAAACGGTTTAGATAATTGATGGAGGTTTGACAGGAGGCAGTAAGGACCTAAAAGCAGTAAAAGTGGCTGACGGTTGCAGTAGAAAGTACATTTTAATAAAAGCATAAACAGTCTTGATGTTGGTTCTGATGAACAAAAGCAGGCAGGGATAACCAAGAGGCAAAGTCCGTGAACATGCAATAGTCAGGGACGACAAAAACTCAAAGCAAAAATTCCAGGCTAATGAAACACGCTGACACACAATTAAAAGGAAGCCAGAATATTCAGATAGGAGGAGAACAATGTAAACTCCTTAAACTAACAGGAAGTTAGAAAGAAATGGTTTGGCTGAAGCACTGTAGAGAATCTGGCACAGTGTAAAAGAAAATGGGCTGATACACACAGATGCAAAGACAGCAAATACAAATTAAAACAAAACCTGAAAAAAAAATTATGATGACACTGTTCTCATCCAACAACAATAATTCAACAATCGTAGCCTTTTAACAGATCCAACAGCATCATATATTGACACTAACTAATGTCATATTGCACCAATTGTTACGCCCTTTAGTGTATCATATCAATGCCACAGGGACCCTTTGGCGTCAGTACACTCCAGGAGCTCCACCATTTGATGCCTAGGAACAACTTTACATACACTCAAAAACAGTGTTAGGGGTAGAAAAACTACTTCAGGGTAAGGTTATGTTAAGAGACAGCAAGGGTCAGGGTTCGGAACAAGAAATTCAGGTTTGGGTTAAGTTACAGGATAAATTACATAAAACAAAATGCTTCAATTTGTGAAAATGGTAAACATGTATTTCCATACAGTAACCACCTGTTTGTTATCATTAAAGAGCATCATTAAACCCTGGTCACCTGTGGAAAAGTCCTGCATCTTGTTCTAGTGTACATGTCATGTACACTACCTTTTGCTAACAATCCCACAATGCAATGCTCCTCGTTTTAGAGAATATCTCCTGTAAGAGATATTCTATAAGACAGTTAGTTTTTTGATGGTTAAAATAGTGTCAAGAATAGTGGCTTACATTGCAAAGCACAGTGAGTATTTCATTCCCACCTCCCATGTGATGTTTTTCCTGTCTGAGCAGGGCTATAATCTACTAGTATGGAACTGAACTTACTGTTAATTTAAAATTGCAGAATCACGCCTGGCCTGATCATTTTACCATGAAGATTTTCTTTCCAAATTAGGTTTTCAGACTTTTATGTTGTTATCGTCTTACCAAGAAAGAGTTTCAATAGTAATTAAATGTTGGATCAGTATTAGTAAAAAAAAAACAAGCTTCTATTTAAAATTTACTCTGACACTCACTGTGGCACCGCCCATATTCATCACTCTGACAAGAAATAGATAGAAATAAGATCACTTAACACACTATGTCCACCCAGCCCTTTATTCTATCACTCTGTCATTGCAGCAAACACTTTCAACAATGCATGTAGTCAGTGGAGACGGGCTGGAATAGACTGTAATTATTCTTAAAGAAGACAAAAGCATGTAACAAGAACCTCCTCACAGGCACTAAACTCCTGTACCAGCTTTTAGAATAGAATGAAATGTGTGTTCATCTGTGGGTTTAGTGTCATTAGTCTGTTCCAGCAATCTTTGATCTCAATGCAGTTTCACTCAATAACACATTTTTTGATATATTAAAATCCAATCTCTTGCAATTTTTTACTTAAGAAGGCAGTTATATGGCCAGAGGGGGTTGCATTTTAGCATTATCAAGCCACTTCAGTAATCTTTTTCAGATGCTGGTACCAAAGTCCACAATATAATAGAACACATGACCCAATAATGAACTACAAAAGTTGATGATCATAGAAATTAGATGAGAAACAGGCAGACTCTTGGGGATCGTTAGGATGTGCAGTTTAGGAGTAAGCAGAGGACTTGTACAGCTATCCTTAACCTTCTTATCCAGTGTGTCCTAGTCTCTGATCATTTAAAACACATTCACATTCATTCAGCCAAATGTAATCATTACCCTGCTGTACATGATGTAAACATCTTTGTTTGAGTCCGAACGGTGTTGTAAATGATGTTTCTCGCCTGTGTAGTTTCACAGGAGTCTTCCAAGAAAACCAACAGTGGTCAAAACTTAATCCCCTACAAAACTGTGCAATATAATATAAAAACAGAACACAAAAGTTGTAGTGCGCGTTTAACTCAAAGTCAGTCCCAATGACAGCAAAAAATAAATAAAAAATAAAAATTTTATATATATATATATATATATATATATATATATATATATATATATATATATATATATATATATATATATATATATATATATATATATATATATATATATATATATATATATATATATATATATATATATATATATATATATATATATATATAATACTTTGTCCTTGTATTTGGTAAATATGAGCCTTATAGGTCATCAAATGATACCTGCCTAGAAACCTCACGAAAGTAGCACCTTAAGTCTTGGATGCCCTTTTCATGATAATCAGTATGACAAACATGACTTGTTGTTGACATCTGTGAACTGGAGCTCTCTCTCTCTTTCACGGTGCACGTTGCAGGACAGGTTCAGAGCCAGTTCAATCAGATAGTAAGAAGCAACAGAAGGGGTGTTGTTCTTATTTTTTTTTTTTTCTGCATTTGTTAATTTTTTATTTTCAGGGCAGAGCACGAGAAAAGGGCGACAGTCAGGCTACAAATTATTACTGTGATTTGTTCCAGCAGGTGGCGCCCTAGGCGACTGCCTACGTAGCATATGCAAAGAGGCTGGTGCAGCAATAGTCTTTTTGTGGTTGGTTAATTAATCTAGCACTACAGGGGAATACAGGGAGGTTAACAGTCAGTGAGGACAGCCCAGACCTATGTACAGACTAAACCAATATACATATTATACCTTTTGTTAAATTCAGTGGGGCAGTAAATTACCTCAATATTCCCACCTTGAATGGGAAATGCAAAAGTCAGGTTCGTACACTGCATCCAGAAACTATTACAGCCTTACTTAACAATGGATTAAATTCATTATTTTCTTCAAAGAACTACAAACAATAGCCCATAATGACAATGTGAAACTAGTTTGATTGATATTTTTAATTTATTAAAAATAAAAAATTAAAGAAATCAGATGTACATAAGTATTTACCGCCTTTGCTTAATACTTTGTTAAAGCACCTTTAGCACCAATTACAGCCTCAAGTCTTTTTGAGTATGATGCTACAAGCTTGGCACAGCTATTTTTAGCCAGTTTCTCCCTCTTCTTTATTGCATTACCTCTCAAGCTTCATCTGGTTGGATGGGGAGCGGTGGTGCACAGCCATTTTCACATCTCTCTAGAGATGTTCAATCAGGTTCAAGTCTGGGCTCTGGCTGGGCCACTCAAGAACATTCACAGAGTTGTCATGTAGCTGCTCCTTTGTTATATTGGCTGTGAGCTTAGTGTCATTGTTCTGTTGAAAGATGAACCGTCGACCCAGTCTGAGGTCCAGAGAATTCTGGAACATGTTTTCATCAAGTATGTCTCTGTACATTGCTGCATTTCCCTCGATCCAGACTAGTCTCCCATTTCTTGCCTCTGAAAAACATCCCCACAGCATGATGCTGCCACCACCATGCTTTAATGTATGGATGGTATTGGCCAGCTGGTGAGCGGTGTCTGGTTTCCTCCAGACAGAATTCAGTCCCTTAAAGAGTTACATTTTCAATTTTCAAGAGAATTTTGTTTCTCATGGTCTGAGAGTCCTTCAGGTGGGCTGTCATGTGCCTTTTACTGAGGAGTGGTTTCTCTTTGCCCACACTACCATACAGGCCTGATTGGTGGAGCACTGCAGAGATGGTTGTTCTTCTGAAGGTTTCCCTCTCTCCAAAAATACTGGAGATCTTTCACAGAGACAATTGTGTCTTGGTCAGCTCCTTGACTGAGCAACACACAAAAACCCTTCTCTCCTAGTTGCTCAGTTTGGCCGGGGGGCCGGCTGTAGGAAGACTCCTGGTAGTTCCAAAATTCTTCCAGAAATTGGAGGCTTGTGGACAAAGTCTAGTTTTGACACTGTCCATCCAAAATTTCTGACCACACCCCTAATTGAATTTAACTTCTTCCGGTCATGTGTTAAAGACTGATGTATGAACTGATGTATGAAGTCAAAGGACTAAAGGCTATGAACTAATTTGGAACTTTACTGAGATGGAGGAGGACTCTGGTCCTGCTTGTCCACCTAGTTCTTCAACACAGTTTCCAATGGATCTAATATTCTTACATGTTTGCCAAAATCAAGACACGGTGGTATTGATCCTTAATGATTAGACATGCACTAGCAGTATGCATGGACATGACCCACCTTTGCATAAGACCGTGTGAATCTACTCTATATTGATTTGCATGTATTCATTGAATATCGTGTTTTCTTAATAATAATTGTGTCATTAAAGTGGAAAATTTAAAGACGTTGACTGGTGACACAAAACAACAGTTTCACCTTCAAAGCTCTGTGTGAGCTCTTTGGAAAAACTGAGGCTTCAGTGTGCTGACCTTCAAAGTAATTACAGGATCTGTTTGGTATACACTCTGTCAAAAAACGTGTTTGCTAAATTATAGCCATTCCAGACTATTGCAGACTCTTTGTTTCTTTTTTTTCACAGGCTCCGAGCTCCATCTATTGACTGTGAGGCTCACAGGTTACAGTACAGTAGGCAAGTATTGCAGCAATGAGCATCTGTATGGCTATTACTTTACCTGAATCATTAGCAAACTCATGCGGAGAGTTGTGAAACTATCTCAGTGTCTACTCAGATTTGTGAATGTGTTCACAAATCTGCAAATTAAGACACCAATTGCAATTCTAATATATGTCTACATATGTATAATGGCTACATATCCTAAATGCATTTGCAATTTCTTTACATTTAAATGATTTTGCATGTATGCACTAAATACATCAATATAAACTGTCTTATAGTGTTAGTGAAACCTGGAGACATTTCGATTAAAGACCTGGGGGAAAAAAAGATTCTTAATTCCCTACTCAGACATGCCTCTCAGTAGGATTATTCTTCCCTGACACTTGCAAATGTGTGTGGTGATTTATTTGTAGCTAATGTTTTCTTTGCTTTCTAATTTATGTTGACCAGTTCACCTTGAATGTTGCTAAATGTCTTTATTTTTTATAAATACATACATAAATACTGTTGTCATTGGCCAGAACAACTAAGCTCTATGGCTCATCCTGGTTTTAAGTAAGCGGCACACTGGCTCCACTTTAACACATTTTGGAAGTAAATAGAAACCAGCTCCATGGTGCCAGTTTTTACTCACATCAGGTGACATGTACCTCCATTTGTTCAGGTTCATATTAAACACTTCCTGTTCTTTTTCTCTTCATTGAACATGCCGATGAGAGCACACTACTGATAAAATTTAGCACAGTGTCCCTTCAATGGACTGTAAACATTTTATGTGACACTTGTAAGGTGGATTTATTAACATCTATCAGCCATTACTACCAAGGTCTGAACCTGTTAAATTACAACTCACCTTTTAAAAGACAGTGAAACAAGACTTGTGTAAAGTGCTAAACCTAATAATGAAGCATGAATTACAAAGTGGTGATGTTGTTAAAACTGAGTGGATGTCCTCATTCTCAAAACACAGCAATGCAGCACCTCTCAAAGGATAAAATTCCTTTTTTAAAATATAGCTAAATTCATGTTGAAGCTGGTTATACGCTTTGTGCACTTTTCTTTCAGCATCCACTGAACAAAGTGAATAGAGGTTTGTATGGAGACGAGGACGGTTGAGTAAACATACTTTTTCTATTCGAGCCAACGGCAAGGCCTGGGGCTAATGTGCAACGGCATCACTTCTTCTCAGCTTTCTACCATACATTTCCTACTTCAAACCTTGAAATGAATGCCCCACTTTTTAAAAGTATACTACTAAAGAGCTATTGAGATATGCAAAATAAAAGCCAATGAAAGAAGTCCTCAAAGTTGTTTTCGGGAGTAAGAGGTTGTAAACGACTAAATAATGAAACCAGCTTCTCTAACAGGGCACACGGGCAGAGCAGCTATCAAACTCAATCAGTATTTAAGCCTCAGGAGCAAAGAAGGGAGAGGAGTGCAGAGAGAGCTGCAGAGGGAGGGATGAGGTGGTGGTGATTCATCAGTAGCACATCCCTTTACTGGGTTGGGTGACTTTTAAGGGCTTCCCTTTACTCTGAGCTTTGGGAAAGCACAGCAGCTGTCTGCACCATAACTTCCCATCACAAGCTCTGTGTGTGTGTGTGTGTGTGTGTGTGTGTGTGTGTGTGTGTGTGTGTGTGTGTGTGTGTGTGTGTGTGTGGTTGTCTCCACTCTCATGAAAACTGCTCACTTCAGCGTTCGTTACCGAAGCAGAAAAGTTATTTAGAGCATCTGAAAATGGTTATTTAAAGCTTTAACTTTCCTTCTAATGCTTTGTAATTACCTTGTGCCAATGAAACGTATCTGTTGAGTTTCTTTCAGTAAAAATCCATTAGTCCTACCTCAACAATTCACTTCCCCGCACATCTTTCTCACCTGGGATTTATTGGATGTTGTCTCACATCAGCAGTTCATTAGCAGAGGAGCTCTGATTGGCTTGAGTTCTGGAGGCCACTGTAAGGTCCTTTCTCTGACCAAAGTGATGTGACACATGAAGTCAACATCAAAGAATTTTAGCAAGAGCTTGGACTCATCGCAAAGATAACAGCCATTAGGTGTGTAGAGTGCAAGTTCGGCACCTCAATGGGGTAAGGAGACCTGTACTGTGTTTGTTTCATACTGCAAACCAAAAAGCTGTCTTCAAAGAAAACATCACTAAGTCAATTTCTAAGCTGAGCTGGAGGTGAAATTCCCTTTCTTCTGAAAGTTTTAAGCATTTGTCATAAGCATATATTTTGAGTATTCATGGTGACTGTTGTTCCACAAATTATCAATTCACAAACATGTGAAACGACTGGTCTATCCAGATGGATTTTGTTAGTCCAGTCAGCGATAAAAATTCCAGGGAAAATGTTTTGTTCTCCTCAGATTTTAGAAAAAGACTGTCAGTTGGATTTATCATGTATAAACCATTAATATTCTCCCAAAATTTGGTGCCAAACTAGATGATGAGATATTTCACAGCATAAGTGAAACTTTTGTCTGCTACTGTTGTTGAAACATTTTACTCAAACCCACAAATGTCAACCTCATGGAGGTGCTACAGCAAAAGTCAAAAGGATCACAGAAGCAAATTGGATTCCTCATCTGTGAACCATGAATGTCTATACCAAATATCATGGCAATCCATCACATGGTTGTTGAGGTACTTTAGTCCAATCCAAAGTACTGAACAGACTGATGGACTGATGTTTCTATCCCTGCAGCTATGCCACTAGCATTGGCAAAATATAAACTGTTCCATGAGTTTCTCTTGTTAGACTTCCTAAAAAGTACATCTTACAGACTGCAGTCTGACCTGTGGCCAGAGAGCAGCTCCACTGGAGAGGTTGGGCTTAGGGCCTTGCTCAGTGGCACTATAATAGTGTCGCAGTATATTCTGCTTATCTGGGAAATCAATAGGTGACCCAACACCCATTTTTTGGGCTGCTTTAAACTCAGCATGAGAACCGAAGGTGTTTGTGTTTCTACTGTTCTTGTGGTTGCTCTTGTCTGATGCTGTACGACTATAATGAAAGAAATAGATGAAGATTCCGTTGGCCTTACATTCATTACCTTTAGTTACTGAGATGTGTTGTAAAATAATTTAAAGTTAATTAAAATGCATATAATGTTGCCTCAACTTACTTGAGTAATGTATTTAGTAACACCATTACAGAGTTACCATGGCACTCTGTAATAGTATTATGGATAGTGCTATATAGTATACTCACTTTTAGCAGCCCCTGATTGTGGCTGGTTAATACTGTATGTCAACCATCAGGTCAGATGAGCCATCACTAACATTATGGTTTAAATTGAAGACAGCTCAAAATGAAAGTAGCTGTTAATGGGTTTGTTTGCTCTCTACAAGGAAAAAAATTAAAAATAAATATAAATCAGGATTGTTTTTAAGATGAAAGGAGCATCATTTAGTCTGCTCTAATGGTTCAGCAGTGTTTCTTCCACTAGGGGCTTCAGTGGCCCATTCAATTTTGAGAAACCCAGAACCAACACAGGATCCAAGCCCTTGGCTATGGGTGGATTTTCACTGCTACAGATCTAATAGGAAATCTGATTGAATTTAAATTGTATAAAAAGGTGGGACTTACATCAACAAATAGCTTTCATTTCTATGGTTTTACAGTAGTTCTGAGACATTCTTATCTAATATTGTTCTTCTCAATTTAGTTTTTTATAGTTTTTCATTAATTATTAATTTTTCAAGAACAAATTTTTAAACAATTTTGTCATGTCATGATTAGGACTCAAATGATGCATGCAGGGACAAAGGATCAGTGCAGCAGCCACTAGGCAAATACAGAAAACCCAAGGTAGGCTGAATCCAAACTAAAAACATCAAAAGATCTTTTAACATAGGCAAAAACTGCTAAGTCTGCTACCACTACCGAGCTGTATTGGCAAGGCTGACCAGACTAGGAGTAAAAGAGCAGGTCACCAGAAACCAGGTCTCAATAAAAGAAATTAAAGTTTAGATACACATGTAGATACAGATAAAAAAAAACTGAATAAAATGCAAGAATAAAACAGATAAATGTAGATGTAAGCAATAGTACATACAGAAAACGAATAGCACATTGAATCAAAACCACAAAAAGAAGGAAGCTTATCCGCTTATCAGTTACGGATACAATATATAAAATAGGAGAACAACAAACCGACACTGGCAATGTCAAGAGCTGAACAGCAGTGAACTAAATTACTAGAAAGAACTACACCAAAACACAATTTAACAGGCCTAATTGCCAGTGAAATAAACACAAAGACAGTAAGAAGCTAACCAAGGGACACAACAGACAAGCATGGGTGCATCAAAATAAACAGTGCCTGAGCACATGGCAATGAATCAACAAAAGATAAGTAGTAATTTACACATTGAACAACAAGCCACAATGCTAAATAAAGCTAGAATTATAGGAACTGTACAAATCCATACTTAACACAAGTGGCTCCTACAACAAAATATAGGTATCAGGTGTATCTCAGAATGTTACAGTAAGACAGGTTTTCTGCACCAAGACAATACAACACCACCATTTTCTATCCCCTTCTTGTGTCAGATATCGAGGTTGAAGCCTTGCACCTACAAAGCCCACCGCATGAGGCACTAGTTATATTGTTATACATCCCTGTCAGGAAGCTGAGTTGCTTATGATCTGTGTACAGATGTGTATGACTACAAGGGCTTTAGAACTGGATTCAACATAAACTTCAAAGTGTGTGACAGAGTTTCTTATTCTATAGTAAGGTAATAGGACTTCCCTGCTGGTGTATGTCACATTTCCTTGACAGAATTTGCATTTAGCCAAGTTCAGTGTTTGCGAAACATTCAAAATTGGCATCATCAAAGTGCACATTACAGTTACAAGCACACTTAAGACTATGTTCATGACACGTTGGAATGTGGCAGGGGCGTTGCACATCCCAGACACCACGACCACAGACTATAGAAATCAATCGGCGGCCACGAAGGCAGTAATTTCTGAAGCACGGTGTGCAGGACCAAGCAAGCAGACAAAAGGAAACAGGTGATAACAAAAAAGGGTTTTTATTTACCTCAGAAATATGAAAACAAATCACAAATATTGGGCCATAAAAGGGGTCAACAAAATCAAACTTGACTCAACTGAATATAACAAAATTATCTCTAAACAAACTCACTAACAGACAAAAAGAAACCCGACTAAAACTAAGCCAAACAAAACTAACCCGCAGACTGAACACACAGGGGAACATATATAATGGAAATCAGACTTTTCAGACACACCAGGAGTAACAGAAAAAAAAACCTCACAATTAACTTGTACAGAACAAAATATAACAATACATCTACTAATTACAAATAATTTGATACTATCTAAAACAATTATATTAAATAACTAACATAACATAGCTAAATAACCCAAAATCCTAAAACTGAAATTACTGCTACCTTAAGGTAGCAGGCTCTGGGTGTGGTCCAATTGACAACTTATTCTATTTAGATGTTCCTGGGGTGCAGCCTTTTGCTCAGCTGAACAAGAAGTCCCAGCAGCTGAAGCCCACAACAACTCCAACTGCACTGGTAACTGAATTATGATTAACTCAAGCAAAAATAATTAAAGTGTGACAGAAGTTAAGTAAATGTGCACACTACTGTTCTGACATATCAAATAAAATGAATTTACAAAAATGAAATAACTCCTTTACTAATCGGTTCAATAAAATGTGTTCAATGTACAAAATTATTAAATGTTAATCAAAGAAAGCTAAATGTGCAGTGCTGGTGGGTTACTGACATTGGGTGGGATGTGGGTTGTGACACTATCACACACAGTCAGTAAAGAGAATTTGCCAATAACCCTTATGTAAGTTAAAATTACACGTACATCTACATTATCAACACGATCTTCTATTCTGGGAATGGGGTAGGAATCCAGAATCGTGAATGAGTTTACCTTTCTAAAGACAGTGATGAACCCTGCTAATCTCTGAGTCCATCTATGTAATTTAGAATCAGATACCTCTAAAACTAACAAATTTCAAACAGCGGTTACTTGTTCAGTCTGGCGTATAGTGGATTTGTCTTGTTTGTTTGTTTCAGTTCACATATTGAAGCCAACAGCATGGATGCTGTCTATTGAGGGAAACGTAATAAGGGGACCTCACTATGACTTTACAAGAGCAGTTTGGCTGCTCTTTTTGCAAGCTCCTGTTTTAACCTGCAGTATGCTGAAGATGCTTCCTGCACCCTGGAATTTATCCAAAGGTAATATAATCTTTATTTTAAAATTACAGTTTAGATCCTGCTTCAGTTTCCCAACTAAAACTAACAACCTTGCTCTTGGTCTTATTTTTACAGGTGCTTCTTGGGCATTATTCCACAGATGGGATCAAAGTCAAAGAGGCAGCATGGACACTTCCATCATCAAGTCTGTACCTTTTATCAGAAAACTCATTGACTTTGAGTGGACATGGACATGGGACACAATGTGACAGAACTGGATAGACATAAAAAGTGTGTATAAAAAGTATTTGCCACCTTTTTGTTTTTTCACTGATCAACAAAGACTAATTATCGTCATACTAAACACAATGTATTCAAGTCCCTCAAGTCAGTCACAAATTCTCAGTTGGGTTCATGTGATGTCATTGGGCCATATCCAATATGTTGTTGTAAATCTTCATATTGCTTCTTTTCTTTTTGGCACTAACCATGACATCTGTCATCCACAATTTTACTTTTACAAGGTTATAATTTCTAATAATTTCTCAGACACTGTCAGAAAGGTGATAATTATAATGTGTTTTTATTAAGTCATAGTGGGTGGTGGATTCATATTTGGGTGCATTATATTAAGAGGTCTTTAAAATGTTTTGTTCATTTTCCATAAGGTAGCCTAAGCATCATAACCACCTCTTAATAAAATGCATTCAGTAGTTAGCCAGGAGGGAACGCGATTCATATTTGTCATAAGAGCAGCAACAAATCCATTCACCATTACAGTAAGTGACAGTTCCCACCCCACAAAAAATACAGTTGCCAACTTAAACCACAGCAAGTATCACATAGACTGCAATCCACTGACACATTCAGTATGGTCAAAAAGGCGTCATGTGACATGGGTGCAAAGCTTCTATAGGCCCTTTCAGGTAAATTTGTATTTATACAAGCACCTGAAGCACATTCTCTGCACTCAGGTGATTTCCATTTAATTAGTGAGTTGATTGTGAGTTTTAAAACCAACTGGCTACACCAGAGGCCATTTAGGTAAAGCACATCAATTATTTTACTGTTTTATCCTTTTTGTATACACTTCTTACAACATTGAAGATGAAAACCAATAAAACTGTTTCAGACAGCCCATTGTGTTCTGCCAAAATAAAAGAATATGATGATCATCTGGATTAAAAGAAGAGCAGTAAGTCCAGTAGTACTAAAACTGATGGTTTATTGTTATCTAGATCTGAGATATTTAACAATGTAATCATTAACTATTTTGGCTAAGGATTTCTTAACTATGGTTAGTGTGGAAACCAGACTGAAACATTTCTAGCGTGTTACTTGTATTAAGTTATGTTCAAACTAGTTTCTCTAATATGGGAGATTTATCTAGCTACTCAGTGTGGATGGATCTGAGCTGCTTTTTTTTTAAATATAAAAAGGTTTAACAATTGCTGGAAATTCACCCATTTGCACATAGTGGCTTCATGTAATTGCATTGTGTCCTTGGCTAATGCCCGACCTGTTGGTAGCTGTTTTCTTTTAGACCAAGGCTGCTAATTCATTAGCTTAAAGACCATCTATGTAGTTGCTATTGTTTTTGAATGGCTTTAAATGTTCTCAATTGTGTGTTCTCAAAAGCAGGTTGACTAAATCTTTGGACAGGAGATGCAAGACTTTCAAAACAAAAGCATAAGCAGAGTTGGTTAAATTCTAATTCAGTAGTTCAATCATGGCCACTCGCAGTCAACTGCATTTAGTTCTGATTTAAATCCTCTTAAAATATTCGAATATATTTGAAACCGAAGATGATAAACTCACAGCCCTCACTTCTCTCTTGACAAATTAGCAGTTAAACAGAGGAACACTCTGAAGAAAGCCATTTTCCATCAAAGGAAATTAACTGGGGTAGAGATCAAAGTAAACACCAATAAGCCAAAACATTAAAATCACCTGTGGTTGTTCAGTGTACAATAGTAATTTATCTAAAGGATCTTCAAGTTAAGATAAAAATGAAAGCTCAAGCCTAATGACCTCTGTAGGGAAATCAGGCTCTCACTATTGCACTGTTGGAACAGGTTGCTAGGCAAAACCAAATCAGGGTGTTTTGTTCCCCCACCAGGATGAAGCAATATAATCCTGCAGCATCAGAAAATATCCACTCTCCTTTGAAAATATAACCATTATCAGAACCACACTCCTCACTAGCAATAGAAAACTTTTCCACAAGTTAGAGTTAGTTAATATTTGCTCATTTTAATATATACTATAATATACTTTATGTACATTTTATAAATACTATACTATAATACTTTTTTTTTTCTCATAATTCATCAGAATTACTTTTACTGGGCAAAAATATTCACCGTTTCTAACACATCAGTGAAATCCAGTGTCCTCTCGTGTTAAACTTTCAGAGCATTTGGTGTATCGCTGAGTATTGACGGGGGAAAATTCCTTAGTTTTTGGAGGAATTTTTATCACACAACTCACCAACAGAATACTTTATACTTGGAAAAATGGTCACAACTCAACTCCACTCACTCCACTCCCAATTTTACCCATAATTCCCTCTATATACTTTTCCAGTCCAGTTTCCGCCCTGCCACAGTACAGAAACTGCACTTCTCTAATGATGGTCCTCATGGCAGCTGACTGTGGATCACTCTCAATTCTCATCCTCCTTGATGCAGCAGTAGAAACTCCACATCTTCTCTCCATAACCTACCTTCTTCCCCTTGGAAATATGTTTTACACAAATTCAAAATTCATTTCCACTGCTTTGCTGATGACACCCAGCTCTCCCAAGCTAGCAAACCAAATTCCATACTCCCGCCCTCCTCCCTTACCAACTTCACCTCAAACTTCCTAAAATCCAAGATGGCGCCCTCCGAGGCAGACGTGTTTGCTCGCTCCATGCTCAAATGTCGGCTTTTCTTCTTTTTTGTGTGTTTCTTCATTTTTCTGCAGTGCACAAATGTCATGCACTGCTAACATATAACCGACAGGCATTACTGGACATCGCCAACTCACGACACATTGACTACTAGTTTTATTCCGCTGGAGCTACAACTCATTGTTTGCTCCTGAGGTCACCACCGAAACCACACCGGGGGCCACGAAGCACCGGGCTCGAGTGAGTTAGCTGACCCCAGGAGAGCGCTTTGAAGACGGTGACGCAAGCGAGGCAAGAGGGGGGGGCTCCATGCTAGACTAAAAGCTTGCGCTAGCCGACCACCGCTACCGAGTCTCCTGCTAGCGAATGTGCTGTCCCTGCAAAACAAACTGGGGGAGCTACGAGCCAGGATTACAACTCAATGGGAAATCAGAGAATGCTGCGACCTGATTTTCACCGAGACCTGGCTCTCAGACAAAGTGCCAGAAGACGCCATTCAGCTACAGACTCACTCTGTTCACCAAGGCCATCGAACGGCCGCGTCCGGTAAGACTAAAGGGGGAGGTTTGTGTGTTTGTCAAAAACTTGTGGTGTGGAGATATACAGACGGTGGATGAACACTGTTCGCAAGATGTGGAGTTTCTACTGCTGAAGTGCCGTCTCTATTATCTACTGAGGGAATTTACTGCTGTGTTTTTGGCCGCTGTTTACATCCCCCCGCAAGCTAACTCCACGGCAGCACTCAGCAAACTCCATGACGTCATCAGCGTGTTAGAAACGTCTCATCCTGACGCTGTTTTTATTGTTGCTGGCGACTTCAACCAGTGTAGTTTACGGACTGTATTCCCCAAATACCACCAGCATGTGGACATTCCCACCCGTGATAAGAACTGCATCATGTTTACAACAACATATGTGGTGCATACAGGGCTGCACCCCCCCCACTTCGGACACTCAGACCACATTTCTTTGTTCCTGTACCCTGCTTACAGACAAAGACTGAAACAAACACACCCTGTCACCCTGTACATCAGCACTTTTGTCGACAACATCGTGCCCCACATTACAAATCAGGAAGTTTCCCAACCATAAGCCATGGATAAACAGTCAGCTTCGTCACATGCTGCGTGCTCACTATCTTGCATTTAGATCAGGCAATGAGACCGAGTAGAAAGCTGCGAAGTATGGACTGAGAAAAGCCATCACAGCGGCCAAGAGGCAGTACAGAGAGAAGCTGGACAGCTTCTATTCTACTTCTGACTCGGGGCGGATGTAGCAAAGCCTGCAGCACATAACAGACTACAAGACCACCACCACCAACATCCCCTCAACAGACAGCCTGCCGGACGACCTCAACACATTCTACACCTGCTTCGAGGCCCCCAGCTACACTGCAGAGAGGGGGCTCACACACACCTGGACCACTCAACCCCCCTCCCCTCCACCAACCTTCTCAATGACCCAGGTACTCAAAGCTCTGAGCAAGATCATGACTGCAAAGCAGCAAGACCAGACAAAATTCCTGGGCGGGACCTCAGAGCTGTGCCAACGAGCTGGCTAATGTTCTCACCTCCATGTTAAACCTCTCCCTCAGCCAGTGCACTGTTCCTATGTTCTTTAAGACCACGACCATCGTCCCTCTGCCTAAGAAGAGCCCAACCACCTGCCTGAATGACTACAGGCCCGTGGGACTCACTCCAATCATTATGAAGTGTTTCGAGAGAGTGGTGCTGGCCCAAATTCAGAGCAGGATACACTATCGACACTATCGACCCCCTGCAGTATGCTTACCGGCCCAACAGGTCCATCTCGGATGCCATTGCTGCTGCCATCCACTACTCCCTCTCTCATCTGGAAAATAAGGACTCATACCTAAGGATACTAATAGACTACAGCTCCGCCTTCAACACGGTCATCTCCCACAAACTCAAACACAAACTGTCCACACTTGGTCTGCACCCCACCCTCTGTGACTGCCTCTTAGACTTCCTGACTGGTAGGCCTCAGACTGTCAGGATTGGTAATAGGACTTCAGCCAGTATCATCACAAACATTGGCACTCCACAGGTTTGTGTACTCAGCCCCCCATCCTCTACACCCTGTCCTCTACACTTAAGTGGCGGCGCGTCCACATGCAGCAGCTTCTCTTGCTCCCGGCAAAATGGTGTTTTCGTGTTTTTTGTCTTGTGAGTTGCAGTGTTTTGGTATGTCTTCATCGTCTCAACTTGTCTGTAGGCGCGCATACAGCCTTGAAGTTCTGTTGGACGTCGGCAGAACCACATTTTTAAAGTTAAACTCTGCGCACGCAGAAGAGCTGCGGGAACTCGGTCTGCTCCGGTGGCCTACACCATCACCGACCCCCCACTACTGCATCTCGCCCACTGCGGAGGCGCCACAAGCGGCGTCAGAGGAAGCACAAGAGGCTAATGGCTAACCCACACAAACCAGCCGTCCCCACCATCTTACTGGCTAACGTACGCTCTCTGGACAATAAACTGGACTACATTCGCTTACTACGGTCAACTCAGAGGGCTGTAAGAGACTGCTGTGTTTTTGTGTTCATGGAAACATGGCTTAGCAACAGCGTTCCAGACGGTGCTATTCAGCTCGATCAGCTGACATGCTATCGAGCGGACAGAACTCCTCCCGTGGCGGCGGGCTTTGTGTTTACATCAGTGATGCGTCGTGCGCGATGCTGCTGTGATCTGCAAACACTGCTCACCCCTGGTGGAGTTCATGATTATCAAGTGCCGGCCGTTGTACCTGCCGAGGGAATATACAGCCATACTGCTCGTTTCTGTTTACATTCCCCCGAACAACAACATCAGCAGCAGGAACGATGCACTTAATGAACTGCACCAGTACATCAGTGAGCAGCAGACAGCCCACCCTGATGCTTTTCTCATCATAGCTGGGGATTTCAACCATGTAGACTTAGAGTGTGTTTCCAAAAATACACCAACACATTAACTTTCCAACACGAGGAAATAAAACTTTAGACCTTGTTTACACCACTCAGACAGGAGCTTACAAAGCCCTTTCCCTCCCCCACCTCGGTGCCTCAGATCACATCACTATCATGCTAATTCCTACATACAGACCGCTTGTCAAAGTCACCAAACCAGTTAAAAAGCTGACATAGGTGTGGCCGGAAGGGTCGACAGAGGCTCTTCAGGACTGTTTTGACACCACTTACTGGGATATGTTTAAGCAGGCTGCCACATACAATACCACCACAGACCTCCAAGAGTACTCAGAGACTGCCAGTGCCTACATCAAGAAGTGTACTGATGATGTACCTGTCAAAAAGACCATCACTGTCCGGGCATACCAGAAGCCGTGGATGATGGGGGAGGTCTACAGACTCCTGAAGATGCTGAACGTTGCCTTCAGAGCTGGAGATGAGGTGGGCCTGAGAACAGACAGGGCCAACCTGTCCCGTGGCATCAGAGAGTTTAAGAGAGCGTACTCCAGGAGGATAGTCCATCAATTCAGCAGAGACACTTGGAGCCTGTGGCAGGGAATACAGACCATTACGGACTACAGGCTCCACTAAAAACAAAACAGCTCCACTGCACAGACGAATCCACCTCCTCCCGGCGACCAGGTGTTGACGCTGACCCCAGACAGTGTGAGGAGATCCTTCAGCAGGATCAATGCACACAAAGCTCTGGGTCCTGACAACATTCCTGGGTGTGTACTGAGAGAATGTGCAGCAGAACTCACCATTGTTTTCACAGACATTTTCAACATCTCTCTACGTCAGGCTGTTGTACCCACATGCTTCAAAGCTACCGTCATCATTCCAGTCCAGAAGAAGCCGTCTCTATCCTGCTTCAATGACTACCGTCCAGTTGCACTTACTCTGATTATCATGAAGTGCTTTGAACGGCTAGTCATGCACCATATCAAGTCTGCCCTCCCCTCCTCCCTGGACCGCTTTTGCATACCCAGCATGCATATCGGTCCAACCGGTCGACCGACGATGCTGTTGCAACGGCTGTCCACTCAGCACTCACAAATCTAGACAAAAAAGACTCATACGTCAGAATGCTGTTCATAGACTTCAGTTCAGCATCCAACATTATCATCCCTCAACAGCTCATTCACAAACTGGTCCAGCTGGAGCTCAACACTTTGCTGTGCAGTGACAACAATCTCTCTCTGAATTTGGAGAAGACGAAGGAGATTGTTGTTGACTTCAGGAGAGCGCACACTCCTCATGCTCTTCTAACCATCAACGGTTCGACTGTGGAGAGGGTGAGCAGCACCAAGTTCCTGGGTGTGCACATCACAGAGGACCTCTCCTGGACCGACAACACTGCAGCACTAGCCAAAAAAAATCACAGCAGCGTCTCTACTTCCTCCGCAAACTGAGAAGAGCCAGAGCTCCGCCCCCCCATTATCTACACCTTCTACAGAGGCACCATTGAGAGCATTCTGACGAGCTGCATCACTGTGTGGTATGGGGCCTGCAATGCCTCCTGCCAGAAGACTCCACAACGCATAGTGAGAGCAGCTGAGAACATCATTGGTGTCTCATTTATGGAACCTGTCTCACCCGCAAAGCCCTCTGCATTGTAGGTGATCCCACTCACCCATCCCACAGCTTCTTCAGCCTGCTGCCATCAGGAAGGAGACTGTGGAGTCTACAGGCCAGGACCAGCAGATAGAAGGACAGCTTCATTCATCAGGCTGTTAGGAAGCTGAACTCGCTCCAGAACTTGCCCCCCCTTCCCTCTTCTGCCTCAGGCACAGAACCATAACCACAACTACCTCATCTGACAATTTAATTTAAAGAACTGCTCTTGAGCCTTTTGTCACTTTGCCACTTTAACCAGACTGAATAAGCTTTTCTTCACTAGTTTGCACTCCATCTGCCATGTGCTTTGCACTGCTTATTTACTTTATTTTACTTTATTTTTATTAGTATTACTCTTCATTGTCCTTATTGTATAGTAGTATTTTATATTTTATATTTATATTTGATCTAGATTTTAGGCTCCACTGTATTATCTGTACACACCATGGATTCGAGAAGACACAATTTCAGTTCCCTGTATGTTTGTACTGTACATGTGGAAGAACTGACAATAAAACTTGACTTGACTTGACTGTGTCACCTCCCACAAGGACAACATCATCCTGAAGATTGTGGACGACATCGCAGTGATAGGACGCATTGCTGGTGGTGACGAGCCAGGCTACAGGAGGGAGGTGGCCAGTCTGGTGTCATGTGTGGAGACAACAACCTCACCCTCAACACGGACGAGACGAAAGAGATGATAGTGGACATGAGAAAGGAGAGGAGAACGCATCAGCCACTGTTTATCTGGGAGCTTGAGGTGGAGAGGGTGAGCAACTTTAAATACTTGGCTGTCCACATGTTCTCACTTGGACACCTCACATCACGCAGCTGGTCAAGAAGGCCCAACAGCGGCTGTATTTTTTGAGGAGGCTGAGGAAGTTTGGCATGTCACCTAAGATCCTCAGCAACTTCTACAGCTGCGTCAGAGTGTGTCCAGACCAACTGCATCACGGTGTGGTACGGCAGCACTGCTGTCATGTACCACAAACGCCTGCAGAGAGACTGCACAGAAGATCACCAGGACTCCACTGCCCTCTCTGCAGAGCATCTACCACCACAGAGTCCACAGGAGAGCTGCTTCCATCCTCAAAGACCCCTTCCACCCCCAGCACGGACTGTTCACACTTCTACCCTCAGGACGGAGGTACAGAAGTGTGAAATGCAGAACCTCAAGACTGAAGAACTCTTTCTTCCCCTCTGCCGTCAGACTCCTAAACAGCTGACAGGAGTTTGCAACCACGGACATAACATAACAGTTTACATGGACACAACAGTTTACATTAAATCACATTTTGCATTTGCACATTAATTTTTCCAGAACCGCACTACCTCACCTTTATTGCCTTATTGCTCTTATTTTTTATTTTCTTTGTATTTTTCTTTTCTTCTTCTTTTTCTTTCTCTATTTTTATATTACTTTACTGTATGACATTTAGTGTGGATGGCAAAGTAAGAATTTCAATGTGCAGGGAAACATGCTTTCTGTCTGTGCATAAGACAATAAACAATCTTTGAATCTTGAAAAAATTAAACAATGATAAAACAGAACTTGTTGACAGAAAAAGTTGACAGTTTTCCCTCACAATCAACAGCTCTTCTGCTTTCCCCTCCCCTCAGGTTAAGAGTCTGGGTGTCATCCTCCACAGCTCATTATCATTCTAATCCCACATCAATAACATCACTAGGTCTGCATATTTTAATTTAAGAAACATTAATCGTCTCTGCCCCTCCCTCACCCCCACGCGGCCTCCGTCCTTGTCACCTCCCGCATTGACTACTGTAACTCTCTTCTCTTCTGCCTCCCCCATAAATCCCTCCATAAGCTCCAACTGGTCCAAAACTCAGCTGCCCACATCATTAACAAAATGTCCTCATCTTATCACATCCCTCTATCCTAGAGCAACTCCACTGGCTCCTGTTTAAATACAGAATAGAATTTAAAATCCTCTTGTACACCTTTTTATGCCATTCACAACCTATGTATACATTTAATCTTCTCCACATTGCCACCTCCTCTCAGTCTTTCAGATCTTCTGCTTCCATCCACCTCACTGTGCCCCCGGCTCGCCTCAGCACCATGGGGAGCAGAGCTTTCAGCCCCACTGCTCCTAGACTCTGGAACTCACTCCCTCATTAGAAACATTGACTCTCTTCCAGTCCTCAAATCTGCACGTACTTTTTGTGTTTCATAAATCTACCTGAGCAATCCACCGAGCAAGGACATTAAAACCTGTTTCTCTGGTTTGCTTCACATTAACCCTTTCTACTCCAGAAAACCTTTTACTTTGTTATACCATATGTTTTCAGCAGATCCCTGTTCTCCTCCGCAGACGCAGGACATGGCGTCCAACTAGAAGACGACATGTTTCGCACCTGCGGACTCAAACCCAGACCACTTTATCACCAGCCTCTTTTTCTCTTGCCCTGTGGAACTGCCAGTCTGCAGTGAACAAGGCTGACTTCATTCCAGGTTTTGCTACACAGTCAGCTGTTCACCTGCTTGCACTTACAGAAACCTGGATCATACCACAGAACACAGCCAGCCCAGCTGCACTCTCCACCAATTTTTCATTCTCTCACACTCCTCGCTCATCAGGTCAGGGGTGGGACTGGACTTCTCATCAATGATACCTGGAAGGGGTGCTGTTGTCCCCAACAGCACCCCTTCCAGGTTGTTCCCAACAGCACCCCTCAGCAATCTGTCATCTCTGGAATATCATGTCGTTAGGATCACAGCACCGATTACGATCCAGGTCATTGTGATATATAGACCACCGGGCCAGCTGGGAAAGTTCTGCGATGAACTGGACTTGTTGCTGTCCCACTTCCCTGAAGATGGCACTCCTCTCATCATGGGAGACCTGAACATCCACCTGGACAAACCAAAGGCAGCTGACGTGTTTGCTCTTCTAAACACATTTGACCTGAGTCTGGTCTTTACTCCTCCGACCCACAAAGCTGGCAACAACCTCAACCTCTTCCTCGACTGGAACTGCACCACAGACAACATCTTGGTCACTCCTCTGCATGTATCGGATCATTTCTTCATTCAACTCACAGTCTTCATCCCTAGACCTTCGCATTCTCCCACCACACTTGTAACATTCCCTCGTAACCTCAGGTCTCTCAACAATTCTCCTCACTGGTCTCCACAACTCTGCCCCCTACACAGGACCTCTGCATCCTCGATGCAGATGCAGCCACGGACAGCATCTGAATTACACTTTCACCGTGTCTGGATTGGTTCTGCCCCATGTCCCGCTCGTCCCTCAGCCTTAATCCATGGCTCAGCGACTGGATCTGTGAACAACGCACCACGGTCAGGAGTGCTGACAGGAAGTGGCGCAAATCCAAGACTCCATCTGCCCTTGCTGAGTATCAGGATCTGCTTGGATCTTTTTCTCACAGTGTCACCAGGGCAAAAATCGATTACTACCAGGAGAAGCTCAACAACACCTCAGACACCAGAAAGCTGTTCTCCAGTTTCAAATCACTCCACCTCCGCCATCCACCTCTCTCACTGCTGACGACTTTGCAGACTTCTTTACCAACAAGGTGGCAGCCATCAGCTCACAGTTCTCTCCTCCAGACGATGACATCCGGCTAATTTCTTCGAACCCTGCATTGCTCTCATCATTTGTAATTCTGACTGAGGATTATGTATCCACCCTCCTCCTCTCTAACCATCCCACCACCTGCTCTCTGGATCCGAGATATGCTTCCTGAATCTGAACTGGGAGGTGGTTTCACAGGTGAGGAGCTTGATAGCTAAAGGCTCTGCCTCCCATTCCCATTCTAAAAGGCTGGACATATCCTGGTCTAAATCAAAATCCTCAGAGGTTCCTTGCAGTAGTAGTGCAAGTAGTATGCAAGGCTTTCCCTGAAAGAGACATTGTCTGGATGGGAGTGTATGTTGCTTCCATGCAAGCTTTTGAGATACAGACTTTTGAGATGCAGGCTTTTGAACTTTCTGCTGATAACAAGCTGGATTGTCTCTCTCCTCTTTAGTCCACAGGACACGACATCCATTTTCTGTTTCTGGAATCGTGTTCACATTTGTTTCTGGATCGTATTCACCTATACCCCGGTTTCTTCTTTGCATGATACATTGATGGTGTATCTTAACTTAACATTTGTAGATTGCACAGTGAACTGTGTCCACAGATGGTGGTTTCTGGAAGCATCCCTGAGCCCAAGCAGTGATTACCAATAGATAATCATGCCTTTTTTTAATGCAGTGCTGCCTGAGGACCTGAAGATCATGCACATCCAGCTTTGACCTTCAGCGTTGTCCCTTATGCACAGAGATTCCTCCTGAATCTTGTGATGATATTATACACTGTCGATGGTGGGCTCTTCAGAATTTTGGCAATTTTACGTTTACATTTTTTCAAATTGTTCCAAAATTATTTACATATTTTTATTATACACAGTTTGTCACAGATTGGTGAACCTCTGCACACATTCCAGACGCTCTGCCTAATTGAAATGCTGCTTTTATACCCAGTCCTGTTAGTGACCTGTTGCCAGTTTACCTAATTAGTTGTCAAATGATCCTCTATTTGTTTTTGATGTGCCGCATTTACTTTTCGAGCCTTTTGCAAGAAATTGTAAAATATGTCAGTTTCAACATGTGATATGTGAAAATGGGTTGATGAGATTTGCAAATCATTGCATTCTGTTATTATTTACGTTTTACACATGCTCCCAACTTCTTTGGAATTGAGGTTGTACATGTGTGTTTAGAACAGGGAACTGCGGTGGCACAAACCTACCAACCAATTATCTGAATATTTTATGAGGACCAGCTTCACAATTGACAAAACATTCCTTAAGTGTTCAATGATTCTGCCAAAAGGCCTAATATTCATTCACACGGGTGCTTTTGTCATTACAGGCACAGGATAGTTGAGCTATAGATTAATTATTGTTTTTTTTCTCTCGAGTAGATTCATCAAATTTTTCAATTCACACATTTCAGCCTGGTGACTATCCTATAATTGTTTACACTATGCAGTGTCTGATGAGCATTGTGTAATACATGCAGTGAACATTGCTAAATTGCTAAGCATGAAATGATTAAATAATATTTTATTACAGCCATTAAGTACATTTAACCTCTATTTGACTGTTTGATTTTGCTATGAGCAATGCTGTCCTCATTTAAATAATTCCTTGCTGCTAACTTACACAGTTAAACACTCATTCTTGGTAGCTGCCCAGTAACACAGCTGATGTGTTGGTCACTGAGCAGCTCAACTGTGGCAACTGTCTTTGCTTCAGGGTAATTCAGCAAAGAGATATCAGAAGAACAATCGCAGTTTTTTCATTTTCCCAACCCAGATTTAAGCCACCACCTGGGACTCAAAAACATTAGTCTTTTTACCTTCAGGCCATCACTATTCCATTTGACATTCAAGACAAACAGTCAAGTGTTAAGAAAAGTGATCTGTGATATTAAATAAAGAAAATCAAATAGCTAAAACAGTGTAATTGGATTATTTAAATAATGGAGTGCATGACCTGGTTTTTAGATGCATTTTTCGAATTTGGGAGAAAGATATATGAAAAGCCCTACTTTATGTGCATGTAAATGAACAACAATTTGTGCGTTTACATGTGCATAAAGCTACAATAGCATGAGATTCCTCCCTGCATCCACCCTCCATCTTCCTGTTTTTTTTTTTTTTGCACCACTGCAGAGCTGGAGAATGAGACTTCACAGGAGGCATTAACAGCACTTCTCCTTGCTAATGTCAGCTTTGGAACATATTTCTACTACAAAATATTCGAAACAATTCATACAGTCTAGCTTTAATTGCAAAATCAGACAGCTCACAAAGGTGAGAAAGTTGTAGTGTTGAAGGCTTGCAGGTTATTTTCTAACCTTATTCGTGCAGTTACAGTTGAGTAGAGAGGCTTGTATCCCCTTATTTTTTCATTAACATAATATTTAATGCACAATTAACTAGTACAAAATATCTTTCATTAGAAATGAAAGCTATTTATCTTATAAATGTATAAACCATTGCACTAGTTGAATTTTCATTATTTTACCACATTTATACACTGCTTTACCACGTTCAGTACGGAAGTAAACTTTGTCGTTTTATCTGTGAAAAGTGCCAAATAAATAAAATGCTTTACAAGGTGCAGATAAAATACCATTGTTAAACTAGAACATAAAAAGAAATACGGAAACAAAATAAAACAATTAAAACCTAAACGCTGAGTCAAATAAAAGCCTGTCTAAACGAGAGTGTCTTCAGCTGCTTTTTAAAACAATCAACAGATTCAGCCATACACAGTGACAGGGGCAGGGCCACAGTCTGAGGGCTACAGCCTGAGAAGACAGGTCCCTCTGAGTTTTCAAATGGGTTCTGGGAACCATGAGGATGGTTTGACTGAAGAACCGAGAGCACACCTTGATGAGTACAGGGTCGAGAGGTCTGCAATGTACTGAGGGGCCTGTCTGTGTAGTGCTTTCAATGTTTGCACCAAAATGTTAAAATCCATTCTGGACTTGACTGGCAGCCAGGAGTTATACGGCCTGTTCTAGAGGTTCCTGTTAAAAGTCTCGGTGCAGCATTTTAAACAATCCGGAGTCGATTCATGGTTGACTTATTAAAACAAGCAAAAGCAGAATTACAATAATCAAGATTAGAAGAAATAAAAGCACGAATAATCATTTCCAGATCAGCTTTTGATGACAGTTTCCTCAGTTTACAGATGCTCCTCCAGTCATAAAAACAGTTCTTGACTAATTGTCTTGACCCAGTACGATGATCTTTTTGTCGGGTGTAATGATCACAGTTTCAGTCTTGTTTATCTGGAGGTAGTTATTGTTTAGCCAGATCTTGATCGATGACACATTATTTGTTTTATTATATTTGTTGCACTGAGATTATATTTTTCACAACTATATTATCAATGTAGTCTATTGGATCTGTTTGTCTTTAATTATTTCAGATTAAAAACTCTACACTTCAACTCAACACCAAAAATATAATCATAATAATTTTGAATTATTTACCATGTTAGTGATCCTGGACAGTGGTGTGTACTCAGTTTTGTGGCTGTTGCTTTGTTTGTTGTATAGTACGTACATGTACAAACTAAAGTAGCAAAGATACATTGTACTAAATACCCATCATTGCATGAGTACACAAGGTATCATTTAATTACTGGCCTGTTTGTGAACATATGAAGACCTGAGGGTCCACAGCCTTAAGGTATTTCCACTGTCCCCCACCAATAAATGACATGCACCCAGCCTCTCCGCCAACAGCCTGAGGCCACTCTACATCAGAATGCAGTAATTATAAGTTCTGCCTATCCACTTGGAGATAATATCTGGAATACTGTTACCACCTTCAGAAATCACCGTTGCTGCTTCTGCTGCCATTTTATATCAAGCTGATATACACATCTTAAATGAAACATCACTTTCATGTGCTATTTTGAGAAATGTGTTAACTGCAGAGAAAACCAATATTCAGCACACAGCGGGATAAATAATTTAGGTAATGATGATGATGCTCATGATGTTGCAGTGGCTGCTTGTGTACATGATATTACGTTGTAGATATTTATTTAGCAGTTAAAATGGGCTTCACTAGCAAAGGGGAAAGTACAGTACGTCGCTTTAAACAGCAACAAAACTGTACATACAGTATCCACTGTAACTTACATCAAGTTGGTATTTTGGCGTGTTTCTATTTTGATACCAGTAACAGTAAAATCTTTTTCTGACATAGGCCTTTATGCAGTATTTTTCCTGACCTTCTGTGACCATCTCTGAACAGAAAAATTTCTTCTACTGACAAAAGTGTAATGTGGCTCTTTAGAAGATTAAATAATAATTTGTTCGCACAAATGTATAAGATTGTGACCGTGAGTTTTAGTTAACCTACACTGATTAATTTCTTGGTCTCTAGGAAGCAGTAAAACATGCTGTATACACACCACACCACTAACTCTATGACCTCAAAATGTATATATGCCTGATGTTGCTTATTTACACATTTAGTACTTATCACTGAAGTCCTACACTCTCCATCATTGCCACTATAAAAGTGTATTAAACCTGTTGCAGTATGCCAGTTTGGTAGACATAACCCAACCGTAGTCCATTTTAGTTTAGTTGTCTGAGCTGCCATCCTCACACACTTCAATGCCTTGTATGTGACCTGTCTAACCTGCAAAGGTCTTTCTTTGCATAGACTTCCAATTTGGATAGCTGGAATTATTTTACATTGTATTTTAACTATATTTTTCCCATTTCCCATTACATGAGTACAACATTTAGAGTAGGTGAAAAGAATTGTGTCATTCGCCATGTGTCTGCTACTATTAGATAGCTCTTTAAATACATACAAGCTTCCTCGTCTGTTTAGCTTCCTATCATTTCTCCATTTAAGGCTTTTACTGAACAGTGATCAAGCAACATTACGCTCCTCATGGAATACAGTTTAATGCAATGGACATAGAAAGCATGCCCATAAAACAGTGTGTGTTGGCAGTGTCTGCGATGTCCACAGATTCACGTGTGACAAAATGAAGCACTTAAAAAACCAGCATGTGTCTTAAATGGAGGGGAAATCTTTCTGCAGCAGGAGGCAGCAACAACTTAAACAAAGAGCACAGCACACAAAAGAGTGTGACATTAATCATTGGCAGCGAGATAAAACGTGATATCAGTAATCACCTTCTGGCTGCTGTGCTGTCACTGAACTATATTTTATTGTATTCACTTATTCAATTATAATAGCATAGCCTATGTATTTTACTCTGCTGTTTAGGAATAAAAACTTAATCTGCTGTAATCACAACGCGAAATATGAGCATCCTTCCCACAGCCATAAATAAATGCATGTTTTCATGCTATCTATCTGATTTAATGAGCTCTCTTCTTATCTCTATTCGTTTTTCTATCTGTCTATTTCATATAGAATTTAGACTTCACAGAAAACTAAGGTCAATACAGGTCATAATATTGCAGAAAGTTACAGTACTTTATACAATAAAACCTTACAGTAAACTACACTGTCTAATATGGTAAATGCAAGGATTACTTCCTATTAATTATCTTTTCTTTCAATAAATATATATTTGTAACTCTATGCATTAAAATGCATTAAATGTAGAGTTTTTAGTAGCGCTTCACACCCTAGCTCACTTCCTAACTATACTTCCTTTCATAGTCAAGTGAGTTGCACATTAGAGTAATTCCAACTACGACTTTTAATTGGCTTCAGGTGTGAACCGCTACTGAACTATTACTAAAACTTACGGGGGAAAGTAGGTCACCTACTAAAAAAAAAAAAAAACCGTCATTAAATGGTGTGATGCATCATGAGCAGTTGGTACTAACACATTCTCATCCCACAGTGTCAGATAATGACATCTATAAGGCATCAAATTGTGCCGCTTTGTATATCTGGTGGCGTAGTATACATTTACATTACTTTTACATTAAGTCATGTAGCAGACACTTTTATCCAAAGTGACTTACACGTGAGGTACAAGGCAGCAAAAATCTAAGTCAAGGAGAAAATCATTAAACCAAAGTCCTATCAGAAAAGTGTTTACATTTCATGAGATGCAAGTACAAGAAAGAGCAGAAAGGAAGTGTTTTTTTTTTAAAAATAGATTTTAGTCCGCATGGTAACTCTAGTATGGAAGTTACCATATACCAATGCTGCAGATAACCTTCAGCATCACTATTGGATGGTACAGGAGCATCACTATACAGTAGCATTGGAACAACAGTGTCTGGTATTGGGGCTACAGGTACACTTTGCCATTGGTATAGGATGCTCAAGTGCTCATAGGGGTCATTTGACACTACAGGAGTGACTTTACATACACAAAAAAACTTAGGGTAAAAGGGTAATTGTTACGTTAAGAAACAAAAATAAGCACAAAAACCTCAGCTATGGTTAAATTAGAAGATAAATTACATTAAAAAAAAAAAACACTACAAAAGGTGACACACACATGTACTTTCATTTTATAGTAACCATGTGCTCCACATTATGTTACAATTATCATTTAAAGTACACAACATCTTGCACTAGAGTCGAACCCCAGGTCTCCTGTGAAAAAGTCCTGCGTCTTAACATCCACCACCCCGTCCACCTCTCTATGAGACTTTTTCACTTAATATTCCACGTCATTGTTTTAGGCATCCAACATTAAAGCATCAGGGTTTACATTGTATTACACTCAAAAGCTCATAGCGTCGATCATCCACACAAACAGGTCCCCTAAGCATCAGCATGAAATGCAGAAGGGAGTGAAGAAAGCAGCGCTTTTTGATGCTTCTGAGAATGAGAAGGGTCTGGTGATACTGGCATGTCAAATGTTGAATAATTTTGCTCGATTAGTGCAGGATTCGTGGCTTGGTACGTGGCACAGTGTGGCATACAAATTGGAATCCTGCTGCCATGCTGTATGCAATGCTGTATCTGTCCACCAGGACAAGCAGTGACATGAGAGAACATCCAGATTGTTGGTCTTCTTTTGCAATAAACTGAATCATAGTCCAGAACGGCTAGTGGACTAAAGAGTCAGACCCGTGGGCTGGCATCAGCCTAACTGAATACTAATCAAACTTATAACAAAATTACATGTCCATAAAAAATACCATTAATGTGATTAACACAAATTGTGTAGTAGATTAGATTAATGTGGGTCAGCAATAATTTCTTCTCATGACGTGGAATGCATTCCAGGTACTGCCAAAACATTAATAAGAGCTGCTGTTGCTTTCAGCTATTTTTAGCATTGTTTCCTCTGAGACTAAAAAACGCTGTACTACCTGCAGTACCATCATTAATTATTTCTTATTATAAATATCCACAACAATAAGACTTACAGAGGATTAGTCAGAATCTGATGGCAAATTGTAAGAATGTGTAATAATGTGTATCAGAAAAAGGGGTGTGGCATTAAAATTAAAAACGTGAGCGGATGACTGGTTGCCTTTTTTAGAAGACATGTACACGCATTAAATTATTGTGTTAGTTTATGTAGGTCTCTACCACTTTTTACCTTGGCAAGGAAGAAAGACTGATGCTACATATTTGTTTGGCTGTGTCACTTCTAGTAGAGTTATGGCAGAGTAACTATGAATCATGGTCTCATGTGCAAAGGAGGTTAGGTGAGGTGACTGCAGGCCTCTTTCTAGACACATCATCTATAACAAACAGTATTTAAGCATCTCCAAATGAAACACGCCTCCATGCATGCATTCACAGATAAATTATAGATACCTCCCTAATTGAAGTTATGGGCTGTGGGCACGGCACTGTTATAACTAATTGGCTGTTGTGGCTGGATTTTCATCACTCACTGCAGGAAGCAAATGCTTGTCCTACATTCTGTCAAAGTTTCCAACAGAAAAGTCTCCCATAGCAAACACTGACATACACTGGTACACAAGCTTGAAAAGTCAAGATGACTATTACTTGGTTACACTGGTTCATAAACTTTCGAACAAAGTCTACCCTCCTCAGGCATCAGAAATGTACAATAGTAACAATTTTTTGTGATTTAAATTCTGCCTTAAATGCTGAGGAGTGTCATTACCCAATGAGATACAATTTTACTGTGTTGTATATAGTTTGTAGCTTGTTGTTCCTGTTCCTGGGAATCTATATGATCTTGCTTGATAAAACCTGTGCGTGGTCCTTGTTTTTCAAATTGTAAAAACACAAAATGTTGCACTTAAATGCAGCATGTTGTCGCTCTACAGTGTGCAAAACAAATCATATCTACTGTTGGATTATTAATGTCAACTGGAAATTTGTAAGTCTGGTTACAGTTACCAGCTCAGCTGCTCAGCTCAGCTCTCTATATACAGTAGGTCAGCACCAAGCCACCACATGCTGTATACAACAACAAGTGTGCAAATTTGGTTTTACCATGATAATGTGAACATACTTTAATTTAGGCTACTTTGTGCCTCTTTTGGATGGTTTCAAGCTGTTCTTCCAAGCAAGATATATGAACAGTAACTTCGAAGGCTGTGTGTGGCACAGGGCCCCCTGATCTCTCAGGCCTCTGGACATGTGCCTTGTAGGCCTATACAGTAATACAGCTACGTTCTGATTGGGTCTAAGCATCATTTCATCATAATAGAGCTTTTGACCTCTTTGCTCTAAAGGGCCTGAAAGGCTCATTTCACATCATACACACAAGCATACACACAATTACTATAATTTGCAAGATTACAATACATACAAATAACTGACTACATCAAAAAGTTCACATCATTTTTTTTTCAAGGCTTGATACAGTCACTACTGTATGTACACAGTCCTCTACATTTGTCAACAGTGAACCTGTGGCAAGAACCCACTGCGACCTTAAATAGTACTACTTTCCTCTTGTGTAGGAATGCCACAAATGTTCATGCAATCATCAGTGTATTTGCGTTGGATTAAAGTTATCTAAACTTTGTTAAGAACAAACATCTGGGCCGTGCACTATGGCTGTGCAGATGCTCAGGAAGTGAGATCAACAGCACTCTCCAGTAAAGAAAAGCTGCCTTTTTCTGGCAGCCACTAATTGACGGACATTAGCTGATGCAGGGTTTAGATAAAAGATAAACTCATGTCAACAATTCCCCAGTCAACAACACAGTACTCAAAATTCCCAGTTCTACTGTTTGTCCAGTTAGAAGTAGCATTGTTTTCTGTTATACTGTATTTAATATTATGCTTTGTGGGGGCAGCACAGTGGGGCAGCACACACTGCCACCTCACAGCTATAGGTCCCCGATTTTAATCTACAAGCTGCTTGTGGAAGGTTAATTGGTTACTCTAAATTTCCCAGTAGGCGTGAATGTGAATGTGACTGCCTGTCTATGTCTCTCTGAGATAGAATGGTACCCTGCCCAGTGACAGCTGGATATCCTGAACAACTTGGTTATACATACTGGATGTATATGCTTTATTGTGTTACGGAGTTGTGAGTTTGTATAGCAATTTGCTCAAAAATCACACTGAACTTTACTTGCTATCAATCCATCCGCATCAGCAGCTCATCAGTCTGCTTTCCAAACTGCTGATATATCAGTACCATGACATAATCCCTTTGCGAACCCTGTAATGCCTGTGCAAACTGGGTCGTCCTGGAGAAAATCTTTGCATGTGTACAGATTGTATCTGTACATCTGGCCTTTGAAAAAAGTCATTGTACACTAATATCTTAATTAAATCAGTCGAATATGTTTTCGAGAGTAATTTTCCTTACATCCTATCACACTGTCCCTGGGCAGCAATAGGGGCTGTTTTTAATTTGGATTCTCTGCGTTTGGTTAGTGCACCAAGTGATCTGGGTTAAGCCTGCAGAGCACCAACAAGCATCACAACCCTACTTCCCCCGTGCAGAAGGTGTGGCTGTCTACAATCTTCCATTTGAGAATGATGGATCCTCACTTTGTTGGTTCATTCCTTGTGTTCACGGTAACCATGGACCCCTTTTTCTGTAGGTGTTATCCAAAACTCAGTTATTCAGATTACAAGCTGTCTATATTTTTCTTAAGAATTCAGTAAAAGGGATAGTGTGTCTGTGTGGAAATCAAAGAAAATAATCAAAATTTTAAGTTACTATCAAAGGGAGAACACATTGTTAAAGGACAAAAATGCAGAGAAAGATTCTGGGAGAGGTCAGCACATTAGTCTTCATGTCACATAACATCTCCTCTGAACTTTCTGAAACTAACAGAAAGTAGAAATGAGTCTATGAAACACAAACTGAAACTAATGAAACCACTGGAGTAACTAACTGAAACTAACTGAAATTATAAACAAACCCAAAATATTATGAAAATGAAAATGAATTTTAAAATATGAAACTATTATAACATTGTTATAAGATCTTATAATGTTAAAGATGAATAATGGTAATAGAAGCAGCAGCGGTGGTGACAGTCAGACTGGGAGGGGGAGTGGATTTCGTAGTACTACATTAAAACAGAACAACTGAGACTACTAGTAGTGAAAGTTTTTGTAGTTTAGTTCTTTGTCTGCTCTCAGTTCCCAATTGCCTGATTACACACACACACACACACACACACACACACACACACACACACACACACACACACAACTTTACCTTTTTAGGCCCTGTCTCTCTTAGATCCCTGACCTGTTCTTAGTTTAGTATATCCTCACTATTGTAGAGCATTCACCATTGCCACACTGATGTCTGCCTGTTTTTTTAACTCTCTGCTTGGTATTTCTGGACTCATCCTCTCTGTTTTCTTTTAAGACTCTGGTTTCTCTAATTATATGCTTGTCTCCTGACCCTGGCTTTGGAAACCCCTGCTTGGGTGTTACAGCCTGACCTTCGGGTCATAGGCCTGTTGTTGTTATTAAACTCAGCTCCTGCCTCTGTCTCATATTTGTGTCCTTCTATTCTGCAGCCTGGTGTTCAGTTTACATAACCATCACAGAGTAGTGCTAGTGGTGGTAGGAATAATAGCAGAGGGTGTAGAAACACTGGCAGAGGTAGGAGCATAGTAGAAGTAACAGCATGACACTCCAGCCTAAAGCACGCCTCACCGCATAGCAACATGCTGGCTTCATGGCAACAAGGTTTCGGTGTTTGATAGCAGAGTGAGGGTAAAAAAACAAGAGAAATGCTTCTGAAGTCAAAGACATTTAGCCTCAATGACCACAAAATAATCACTTGTACTATAAATAATGCGGAGAGTGTCCTATGATTAATTACTAATCAAGAAGCACACACACACCCTCTGTATGTAGCAGAAGCAAGTAGTAGTAGCAGTTGTTTAAATGGTAGATGAGGTTATTTTAAAAAGTTAAAGTAGTTGTGGAAGGTGTCATCTAAGCAGTTGCAGTATTAGAGGTAATAAAGGTGCAGCTGTAGTATCACTGTTAGAGACAAAAAGAGTACTGCTCCAGTGGTGGTTGCCTTATGAAATGTGCAGTAGTAGTAATTACAGCAGTTAAGGTTAAGTTTTACAGCAGTAAAGTAGTAGTAGCACTAGCAGTTCTTCTATTAAGGAGTAAGAGTTGCAGCATTGGTGGTGGGAGTCAGTACAGAACGTTTACATACTTACATTGTAATGAAGTAAACATAAAAATCTACTCAAGTAAAATTTTACTTTTTAAGAATTGGCTGTGTGCTAACATTCAGCTACACTGCACTCAGTGTTTTAAAAGTAAACCTCTTGTAACTGAACATACTTAAGTAAAAGTAAATTTATGATAAACTAAGTAAAATACGAGGACACGAGACATTGCAGTAACAGCAGTAAATGTAATTTGTTCTTTCCATCTCTGGTATTTGTAGAGGTATTAAAAGTAGCAGTATTTGCTACAGCTATAGAACCAAAAGTGTAAGACGCAGCAGGACTTAAGTAATTTTAGAAGTAATTTTGGTGGTAACACCAGCAGTGGTACTAAAAGTGATAGTACTACTACTATCACTTTTAGTAGTTGGTAGTTGTTGTTCTTTTAGTAGTACTCGTTGCAGCTGCTGTAGTAACAGTAGCATTAGCACTCAGATATTCACAAATTCAGTACAAAAGTATTAGTATGAGCTTGGAAGAGCTGCCAGTTTGTTTTTTGTCACCTTCACGGTGACGCAGGATTCGAGAAAAAGAACAAAACAAATAGGGAAAAGAAAGGGAGGGAGAGAGAGGGAGAAAGGGAGAAAGCTGGTGGCACGAGAAGATGTGTGTGTTCATGCTGTGCCATGCTGCCGCTGGCCAGTACAGGCAAACCAATACTCCGACTAGCCACATTAACTTCACACACACACACACTCTCCTCCTTCTTATGTAAATACATGATTGTGCAGTGGTGTGAGAGAGGAAGATAGATAGAACCACATGATGTTACTGTGAGCATACAACAAAGCTTTTCAATACCTTAAAAGCTGTGGGGGGGGGACTACAAGTATCATCCATGTGGAATGACCACACTGCCACCTAGGGCTGGCAGAACATATGACACCGGAAACACTGCAGATCATTTCTTCTCTCCTACTGCAACAAGAAAATAAGAAGCATAGTACTTTGTTTAGTGTCTTTTTCAGTTGGGATTGTTCTGTTGAATAACCTGCAGCTACTCTCTAAAAGGGTCACAGACATTGGTGTTCGTTTAATGTCAGTGATCCTTGCCTTGTGTCTTCATGTGAACAATATATAGTCTTACAGATTAAGAGCTATATAAACAGGATATATGGGATGTATACCCCATTGCCCATTGGTGTGAATGCTTGTCTGTTTCTGTATATCAGCTGTGAGACAGACTGCCCAGAGTTTTCTCTACCTCTTCTCCAATGACAGCTGGGATAAGCTCCAGTACCTCTGCAGCCCTTCATAAGATAAGCAGTTTATAAAAATAGATTGCTGGATGGTACATAACTGGGGGATACTGGCTTTTGTCAATTGGATAGACATGGCTTTGATTTTTTTTTTTTTAAAGCCCTAACAATAAATGAGCAGTTTTTGACTTTACAGCCTGCATCATTTGTCTTTTTTCTTAATGAAAAATACCTACATTCCCAAAAGGACTGGCTCTCAAATAAGACAGAGAGAATGCACTCAACAGTGCTTAGCCCAGAGCAAAGCACAGAAAAAAGTGTCAATTTAAAGGTAAACAGACTGCGGTCTGGCTGTTTTGACTGCAGACAAATTAATGTGTCTGCTGTAATTAAAATCCAAAAATACCTACACATCCTTCATGTCAAAAGCTTTTGTCACTGCTGTTTCATCAAGATTAATATAATTTGAACGCCTCAACTTTTTTATCAGATTGCATGAATACATTAGTGAAATCAAACTTGTTTAACCCTATTTTTATATGCATGTAGTATAAATGTAGCAACATAGTCATATTGATTATTCTTACACAGTAACTCTAATGAAGATGTGCCTATATTTGTATAATGTAACTGGGTAATTGAATAGGATATGACATCACTTCCAGCAGTGGAGAGTAATAGCAGTGAATGTTTCATTATTCTCAAACATAATGCTAAATTGCTGTTGAAAACACTTCTACTGGAGTAGATGTGTGAGGCAGGTTGAGTGAAAGTGGGTCGGAAAACAATTATCTCTCTTTATCACAAGTAACTCTTGAAATGAAGTTGATGTCATATAGAGATAAGGGAACCGGTTCTAACGCAAAAAGTTTTCATGCATGAGACATTTTCATCTGGTTCAACATTATGCACCTTTTACTACTATTACTGTGGAACAGTAACTGTAGTACTGCAGTAGGTATGAGTCTATTATAATATATCAACAGCTTTCGGCTTGTCTCTTCAGGGGACATGCTGCACACGTCGATTTGGCATGAGTTTTTACGCCAGATGTCATTCCTGCCAAAACCCTCCCATTGTATCCCTGCTCAAGACCAGCACCTTATATCTGCAATAATTTATAATATCAGTTACACAGTTGTGGCACCAAACAGGAGCAAAAACTGTAACATTACAGTACCTGCAATTAGTGTGCTAACTTTCATTCAAACAATGCGTCTCTGCTGATCGCATTCAACTTTTAGAGAACATATTTAGAAAATCAAAGACTATCAACAGGTTTGAAATTGTGATGTCAGAGTGTTGGTAAAAAATTCTTAGGAAGAGCAAGAGCTAAATATGAATATGAATAATATGTCTACTGGTCTCATCTCAAGTATATAATACTTCCTGGCCAAAATATTGTTAATAATATTGTTATATATATATCCAACTAGTCAACAGCACTTATTTTGAAATGTCAAGAAGAGTTTGCATCCTCTTTGATCAATTATTAAAAACAAACTTTAATTCATTTCTGATAAAGGAGCTTTTGTACTACCTGTGCATTAACAATTATGTTTTGCAGCCACCAAAACTGCCAGTCTGCACTACATGTTAACCTGCATAATCCAACAGAACTATATCATGGTCAGTTCTAAAAAGGAAGCAAACTGCTGTCATTTTCTAAAGTAATCATATTTTTAACATTCCATATTTTCTTCTTCCTCTTTTGTCTTAGGGGGTCACATCAACGGATTGTCTAGTTTATTTAAAAAAAATTTCATGCTAATTGCCCTTGCTCAAGCAACCTTTCCCAATTTGCAGGGCTTGGGATTGGCACTGAGTAACTGGGATTTATTTTGATATTTTGGACAGCTTGGGGACATGGACAGAATGAATAAAATGGGCATCTGGAAACATCCAGTGAAATCACCACCCCACACTTTTCTTTTGGTCATTTTGTGGTCATCTGACATGTGTTTGTGAAGGCCAGTTTTTGTTGTTTATTTGTGTGTGTTTTAGTCTTTTGGAGCTTTGCACGGGCCAGAGTTAATATGTAACACAATACAAAGTAATTTGATCTATCAGCGATATAACATTATTGATTAGAGCAGCTTTAAGTCTTCATTCAAATTCAGTTTTTTTTTGGTCACAAAGTTTTAACTGTAATCTGAGAGCACAAAATAATAATTTTCTTGTTTTATACATGACCCTTTTGAGGGATAACTCAACAATGATTAGATAAAACATTAGCAATAAACAAAACATGAGTCAACATCTTTGACCCCAAAAAATCTGTATCAGTTTGATGCTGAAGAGGGACTTCTCTTTGTTTGTTGTCTGTTGGGAGATGTTTGAGAGGAGACTGCGCCAAGAACAGCAGTCTGATTCAGTAGTAGGTGTTAGTGTGTGTGGGCACTGAACACAAAAAAGTTATCCTGACTTTACCTCCTCCTCCTCTTTCTGTCATATCTTAGTATGCGGAAAGATAAACAGGCAGCTATTGCTCCTTGTGCGTCAATAAATTAATTTTAACTGTGAGGAGCTGACACAAGGTCCAGGTAAATGAAACCAAGAACTGGGTGTACAGGAAGAGGAGTAGGGGGAGGAGGAGTTGATGGTTTAAACCTGAAGATGCCAATGATGGGAGAAGACAGCAAGTGAGGACTAGAGAGAAATGAAAGGGAGTAGATAATGTGAGGGGGCGGAGTGACGGGGAGATAGCAGCGGGAGTACAAGCACAGCCAGGAAGATGTAAATGCTGGTTACTCATTTACATTCATTGAGGCAATTACTCTCTCTTCCACTCTCTCCTATGCTTCGATCTGGCTTTCCTTCCTACACAAATCCACTACCAGAATATAAATTGAGTCCTGGCACAGAGACAAACAACAACAAAGTCAATCTAAAATACTGTCTTTGTGGAAACACACTAGTTATAGTTACAGTTCACAGGCTTAAACCAAAACAGACTCATGAATATTTTCTGTGGAATCAGGGGAACAGCACTGATTCAGTATTAACTTCTGTCCAGCAGATGCCACCAGAGCAACAGAGCTCTCTCTCTCTCCCATTACACAAAATGACCACAGTGGTAAAACATCTTATTACAGTAATCCTGAAACCATGCATACCAAAGTTAATACAATCTCATGTCTAATTACAGGCAGTATAAGTTTTGACCTCCTCATAATGCTTTATTTGACTTACTATTTAAAGGCCCAAAGAAGAAAAATTACAATGCACTACATCGTAGTGAGAGCAAAAAGGCTATGTTTAAAGTCATTTTCAAGAAAAATGAAGGCAATTATCCATGTGGGCTGATTCACTGACCATAATAGCAGAGGTTTTCTCTCATTGCAATCCAGAATACAGGGGGCGACTGTGGCTCAGGAGGTAGAGCAGTTTTCAGCCTATTACAGGGTTGTTGGTTTAATGTTGGTTCAAGTGTCCTTGAACAAGACCTGCCTCCAGTCCAAACATTTGGGACATTATAAAATGAAAAATCCGACAACAAAGGCCCAGGATTGTTAAGCAGCTAGAATCCTGAATCAGACAAAAAATGGGGCAACATTCCTTTCCTAAGACTCTATAAACTGCTCTGTTCACTTCCCTTCTTACTTATGTATACGTGTATATAATGTCCCACAATTGACATGCATAATAAGACAAAAAAGCAAGCCACAAAGCCCAAAGATCTATCTGCAGATCTTCACAGTAACACGTTGTGGTGAGGCACAAGTCAGAGTGTTTGATCAGATTGTTTAAACCATTTCTAAAGGTCCTGTTCCCAGGAGGACAGTAGCCTCAGTAACTGTGAAAAGGAAGAAGTCTGGAACTACCAGAACCAGCCACACGGAGTAACTAGACAAACAGGACCTTGGACAAGAGGGGTGACCAGACCCAATGGTCACTCTAACAGAGCTTTAGAAGTAAGGAAAGACATCTTAGTTACAACCGATTAGCCTGTCTGGAGTTTGTCAAACATTATTTAAAGAACACTGAGAGCATGAAGACAAAATTTGTGTGCGGTGAGGACTGAAACTTAAACTCTTTGTGCAGAAGTCCAAGCAGAGAAGGCTAAATGCAGCCAAATACAGAAGTTCAAGAAAATCTGCTTCAGAGTATATCTGAAACTGGGATGGCGTTTAAGCCTTCAGTTTAATAATCCGAAGCGCAGAGCCCAAATAATGCTGTCACACTGTGTGTGGATCATTGCACGCAAATCTGGGTCTTGAATTAAACCTGCAGAACCAGAGCCTGCCTGCAGGTGGAGACACTGACTTGATGTGTGACTTTACTGATGCTGGTTTTGCTTGTCTGCTGTGAAAAGCTGGATGCCAAGTCATTATTCTTCTCTCAATCATCAAAATGTGAGATGCTGCTTATCGGCCTGGGCTGAAATAAAAGTCTAGAAGATTTATTCACATGACACCAACAGTAGTCTTGTATTCTGTACATACAATTATTGCTTCTTTAATCATCCTAGAACAGTAATCTCTCCTCAGTTAAGGTTTTCTTTCTGACTGGAGGGTCTAGGCACAGAGGGTGTCATATGTTGGTCATACTGTAAAGCCTCTTGAGACAGAATTGTGATTCATGATATTGGTTCATATAAATAAATTTCTGCCTCTCCATTGTGCTGTACAAAATTTTATTGGATTATAAAATGCCCCATTAAAATGCCCTATAAAAAAGAACGCCATTAAAAGTGAAGCATGTGAGAGAGACAGTTCTTTTTGTTGTTGTGAGCCTTTAAATCAACAGAAAAAACACTTTGGTTTAGTGGCTGCGACTACATTATAGCTTGTTATAAACCACTTACTAATGCGTAGATAGTGTTTATTAATGCTACATATTGTGCTGTGGCAGGCTGAACTGCAACAGAGATGGCATGAATACGAAAAAATGCTGAAAAGTTGTTTATGATGAGGATAATGTATCTAAGGAGGCATTTTGTGTCCATGCTTTACGGGTTTAGGTTAAGGCTGGTTTCTCAGGCTTCTTCAGCTAACTGTTAGTTTTATTTATATAGCACTTTTCATACACAATGGCAGGTGTATCTTTGCAAATAATCACTGGTATAAAATAAAATTAACTTCACATAATGTCAAAGATGAAACACTGTATCAGGAAGTTTTACAATCTGCTCCACATTGATACCCTCTGTTCTTAGACCCTCAAATTAGATAAGAAAATTTTCCCCCTATACTTACTTACTACAGAATTTGTCCCAGTAAAACATTTTAGGTTTTTTTTTAAATATGAAACCTTTATATGTGTGTTACTAATCACACATGGATCTAAACTTTTTTAATAACGGCATAATAACAGGGCACTGGAAAGACTTGTAGGACAAGGTTAGCAACAAAACATTAACAATATTTAAGGTGTCATTTTAGTGGCCTGAATGAATTCGATTACACATCTCATGTCATTACAATTAAAAAGGATTTAAAGAATGCTACACAAAGATCTGTTTGTTTTGTTTGTATTATATCTACGCTACACTGATTTCCTGTCATGGTAGTTATTATAACTATGGCCAAATGCTTTTTTTTGTGTTTGTGTTTATAGAAAATAACGGAATAACGAAAAAAAATCACACAAAAACAAAATGTTGTATCTCTGTCGCCTGTGTTTTTACCTGTGGCTTTCCAGGTGCTCCCAGTGCCTCCTGTGGCACTTCCCAAACAGCTCCTGACATGCACTAATGTCATCAGTCCATAAAGAAACCATGTTTTTGGTCAGCACACCTAAAAAGTACAGAGTCGCACCGACTCACTCTCATAATAAATTCATGACTCAGGTTAGCTGGGACGTTTTTGTCCACCGCTCTGCGCTGCCCACAGAGGAGAGACAGGAGCTAAAATTAGCTTTGACACACAGAGCTGAAGAAAAAGCACTGCACAAAGGTCCTAATAATTATAAGATAATAACACGTTTTGGAATTGTAAATTCTCCAAAGGGATTTAAGTACAGCTTAAGAATTTGTACCCTGTACACCGACACAAACAGACGTTTCTCTCCATGCTGTAAGCTACATTTAAATGCTATCCCAACTCTTTCATATATTCATATTTCAAATCACAACTATAATGGCTGTGAGCATGACACCACTGTCTAGTTAGTGCAATGTGATTTTTGTATTTATTCAAAGGTCATGGCATTTGTACTAGCTTAGGAACTTGGACAAAACGGCATAACCACAACCAAGCATCACCTTTGAAAATATCAGTATGTGTTCTTACAACTTCGATCAATCCAACCCAAAATTTATGCGATACATTATCTCCAGCAACCTACCAGCCAGCGTCTTTGGTGACGTAGCCTTTGTTCCGCTACAGCCTACTACATGAAGCCAGTTATACGCTAGTAGCATCTGTGTGTTGTACCGAATTCAGTAGGTATTTTCTTACAGAGACAGGCTGACATGAACACTATTTTCCAGCAGGACGCTCTTTTCCACCGCGCTCTGCTTCCTCACATCAGCCGCAGCTGCACGAGATGAGGGAGTGGTAATCGTAATGACTGCGCACGCACGCGCACGTGCCCATATGTATTCCACTTGTAAACGTGCGCGTTAGTAGGTGGAGGGGGCAGAGACAAGGAAGCAGCGCACGCGAGGAGAAAAGTGCCGTTTATGATTGGCTACAGGCATTGGTACCCATCTCTGTCAAGTCGGACCGATTAAGCTCGAATATTACCGGATGTCAAACCTTCAAAATAAAAAACGTATTATTTGCAATCGCCTATTGCAATCAGAATTAGCACTTTATATATGCTAAAACAAATTCTGAAGAGGTATTTATTGCATACTATTGAGATTAAATGTATTGTCTATTAAAAAATCTTGCCAGAAAACCGTAATAAAACGTTACGGGTCTTTTTTTGGGTACCCTACTTGAGCGTTTACGTGTCCGGATCACGTACGGTGTATTATGTGTAGCTTTACTCTTAGCAGAGGCAAGGATGTGACCAGATTCTCTCTCGCGTGTCTCATCGGCCCCTTTACTTGCTACGTTGTTTGTTTGTGTCCTCCTGCCCTTTACCGTCGAAATGGAACAAGGTGGGAATTAGCGGGCGTAACCCTATTCGAGTTCTCTCCCGTACCCTTGGAGAATGATCCACCGGCAGGTTATTTTATCCCAGGTAGGTCGACTCCATTGTTGCTGTGTAATATTATGTGATGTATCCTACCAGTCTCCAGCAGCGGCCCAGCGCTCTGTAGCGCGCAAAACGTTATGTGTCATCGTCTGTCGTGTGGTTCAATTCTGTTTAAAACAGCTAATGGTTAAGTTTGTTCCTGTTTTTTTGTAATAGGACATTACACGACTCCTCTTGTAACAACAGCGTATCTGCTTTTCCTTTTTGTATGTAGGACACCCATCTCTCAAGCAGCACTTCAGTGACGTTGTGTAGTGGTGGTTCACCTCACTGCCAGATACGGTTCTCCGGTAGCCTCGTTTCGTAACGCTTCCTGTGTGCCCCAATATTCCTGTGCTGCTTTCATGTGACATTTAAAAGCATAATTAAGTTATTGTAAGCTATGGGATGTGTGCCGAATCAAGGAGCTGATATAAATCTAAGATAATGGTAAGTTGCTTTCCATGGACATTTTACATTTTTGCCAGTTAGTTAGCAAAGCAACATTAAGTGAATCCATTTCCTAAATGTCGTTGTGGTCGTGATGTGACCAGGGCCTTACAGCTTTGCCCTAGATTTGGGATTTATGAGAAGAGGCTTCCCCTTCCCTCTTTGTTTAGGGATCCCCATCCTTAAAATCCTCTTAATCTAAATACTGAAGCTACACTCAATGGGTGTGTTTTCCTTTTGTTTTCCTTTGCGTTTGGTGTCATACAAAAAAACAAACCTAACCAAAGATAAACGTTATGGAACAAAAGGGTGAATCTGTTATAATTAAGAACAAATGCAAACATAAACGTTAAAAATATTTAGGCTATTTTCCAAAGAGTAACATATCAGTTTTACAACATGTGAGTTAGGGCTACATACTCCACAGTATCATCAATGATAGTGGTTTTCATTGGGGGGCCTGGTGGCTCAGTGGTAGAGCATTGGGTGCAGAAGGCAGCAGGCTTGAATCCCACCCCACCAGGTGCAGCCCCACCCAGCCACCAAGGGCAACCTTGGTGGCTGGGTGATCCCGGACTAAAAAATGGGCGGGTTGTGGCAGGAAAGGCATCCAGAGTAAAAAACACGTGCCAAATCAACATGCGGAACATGTTCCGCTGTGGAGACCCCCGAAGGGACAAGTCGAAAGCTGTTGATTGATTCATCATCAATGATAGGGATTTTCATATTGTCAAGATGGTATGTACATTATGATCTACAGTTGGTGACTATCATAAGGTACAAGTTACAGTGTACTATTGTCCAGTCATAGGTAGACAAACTTTGATTCTGTTGGTGAAAGGTCTTATGAAGCCTTTTTTAAACATTACACTATGTAATGAGCCTCTGTAGACTAGACTTTGGTGCTGGTGCTGACACTGCCATTTTTTCTTTGAGTGACTCAGCCTATAACAGAGTATATACACTGCTGTGATGTCTTTGCCACACTTTTGGATCAGACAGATGTTAATGTGTTAATCACTTCTACGGATGGCAAAACATAAAAGTGTAGCACCTATTAGCTAAATAACCTACTTTCCAGTGACACTGAATAAAAATGCACTGTAACTCTTGCTCATTTGGAGGATTCAGATGAAAATCTTTAATCAATGAAATTGACTCATTTTTAGTAATTCAAATGTTAAAAACCCTATTTTTAAATGACTAATGAAGAATTCATTAAGAAAAAGCAGCACATCTTTACTGTTGAGAAGAATAAACCTGCAAATGCATGATGTGCTTGCTTAAAGGATAACTGCAATTGTTTATTAGTTATGAAATAGTGGCCCGTTGATGTTTTTGTTGATGCACAAACTCAGTTGCATTAAATAGAATTAGGACACTGAGCTTCTCGCACAACAATTTACTTTTTAGTATGCTGTCAATGCCAAATCAACCCTGCCAGTAGTTGCTCCAGAGTAAAACTTTTAAGTTAGAGCATTAGAAGCCGTTGCAAGAAAAGTGGTAGACTTCTTTGCGAGAGAAAGACTTTATACAGTTCTAAGCCCCTCAGGGTCTTACTGCAGTGTGGGTGAACATGAAAGCTTCAAAAAGCAAAATCATAGAAAGCAGCAGCAGCCATACTCTTCTCATGCACTTTACCCTTTTCTCATCAAGCCACAGAGAACTATGGAGTTTATTATAAAGTGTAGGTGTGGAGCATGTCTATGATCACAATGGACTAGTGGTGAAGCATCCAGTCAATTAACTGATTTGTTGACCAATGAACCTACAACTATTTTTGAAAATGTATTGCTTTTAATTCATTTTTTATGCCAAAATGCTAAAACAAAATCACTGGTTCCATTCTCAAATGAGATGTGGCATTATTCTTTACTATGACAGTACAATCCGTATATTTCAGTTTGTTTTAGCAGCAGTGCTGTTGTGCTTGTGTCCCTGTGCTACATTTATACGTGTTGATGGAGGAACAGCTTCAAATGACAACAGAAACATTAGGTTTTACTCATGTTTACTGCGTGTTAACTTACTCAGTGCATTTGTTGCTTGTGCATGTTTCTTGAAGCGACCTGGAGGCCCAGTTATCTGTAGTAATAAATGTCTCCCATCTACTGACCTACTACTGCACCCCTTTACTCACTCTATATTTTCTTTTCTCCCTCGTGTGCACTACCCATCTTCCTGTCTATTAAGGGAACACACTTAAGCACTTAGCTAGGAAACCTATATGAACAAGCCTATTTTTTCTCTCCCTTGTCATAACTGCCAAGCATTCACACAGACAAAGGTTAAAAGAAACACTACCTCATTAATTCCAAAAGTGACTTGTCGACATCCTTTGTTTTATTGACCTCAGCTCCTTTATCATCATCCATCCTTTTTAACAACAATCGAAGAGGTCTAAACAATTTATGGATCATGTGCCTGATTGCAACAAAATTAGAATGTGACAAAAATATAAATATGCCTTCTACATAATACATTAATTTTGAAACTGAATTAAACAATCACTATTTAAAAAATACAGTCAGTTCTCTGTGTACAGTAGGTTCTATGTACATTTATATTGATTAACCAAGTGCCTACCACCAGTGCCTTTTTAGCAGGCAATCGATTTTAGGGATGGCCTGTGCCCGCAATGGCTACGCCTTTGAGCATGACACTTTTCTAAAATGAATTGGCTATCTTGTGCACATGCACTCACGAATTGCTCTTGTAATTTTACTAAACTGTGACATCACAGTACATGTGTGTACTTGTGTTCAGGCCCTCTTCATTTTATTCTAGCCCTGTCATCTTTGTAGAAGCACAAGTATGAATGAACCATGAGATATCAGCAGCAGAGATGCTTATTATCCAGAAACTCTGGAGTCATATTACACGAAAAGCACAGACACATTATTATAAAAGCTGCTGGTTGCATTCATCGCACAGTACTGCACATAGAATTTGTATTGATTTACAGTATGTTGCCTTGTGCTAAGATATCCAGTAGTCACTGCGAAGCACAAAGGGAACATCCCCACCCCTTTGGTGGAGGAGTTACTGAGTGATAAAATGCTAGCTGGTTTTTTTATATTTAAATATATTTTAACACATAATGCTTTTTCTCCTGCATGAAATTTTATATACTTTATCTTGCCATGAGAAGTAATTAAGTGTAATCTTATCAGTATAAATGCTAGATGGATACCACATAATAGACAAGTTGGTTCATGGGATGCTCCTTCTTCATTCTGGCAAATTCCTTGTGAAGGATGTAGCCTAGCTGTTTGTCACTGCAATGTCAACAAAGCCATAAAACAGCATATAAAACTATGTCGGGATCTTGGGGTGGACACTGTAAATGTATCAGCTCATCTACTAAATAAATACCTCCCACGTTTTCGTTGTATTCTAACACAGGTTTTAGGCATGAGTGGACCAATCAGTTGGGCTCTTTATTTTTATTTGATCTCAGCCACCATATGTGTGTCCATCCACTTAACAAACACGACGGGACTGTTGTGTTTCTACCTCATGGTGCCTTTGTGGTTGTTTATTGATATCTAAGGGAATTACATGATGAGCTGCTCTCCCATTATGTACCCAAGCATAGTCAGCAGGTGTTTGAAGAATCTTGGGCTTGTGTGTTGTCTGCATATAGGAGGTTTCCACTTCCCAAGTACCACGTAACGGACATTACAGAGTCAAAGGCCAATTCTAAAGTATTAACCAAATTTTCTGTGTAGACAGTGAAGTCTACTGTGAACCCACAGGCCTGTATATTGTAGGAGCGTTATTTGCCACCTTCTTCTTGCTGATGTGTCATTTAAATAGGGATGTCCCAATACTAATACCAGTGACCTCCATAGTTCTATTGGCAGAAGAACATGTAGAAATTTCAGATCTTGTGGGATTGGCAGATTTGTCTGCTTCAGAAAATCCTGTTGTCAGGTGTGTGCTTCTTGCAGTATCCAGCGACTGGAAATCCTAATGACGGCTGAGATAGGCTCCAGTCCCCCTCAACCCTGAACAGGATAAGCAGATACAGATAATTGATGGATGGGCATACAGGATAAAGTGATCATTTATTATAGATCCATTACTATGAGCAACCTCTTCTTCACTGACACATTGTTTTCACAGTGTCTTTTAACACGTTGTTTAAAACATTGATTCAAATTCTATTAAAGAAAACAAAAAAAACCCCCAACCAATTTAGTATTGTTGGATACTCTACAGCCTATGTTCATATCAAAGATGAAAAGCATTTACTGGATTATATTACATCTTACTTTACCACATTCCTGTTCATATTTTCTCTTTTAGCAGACCTGCCTTTCCACTGCAGCCAGGCAAACCATGTGATCATCCATAAATTAGAGATGGGAATCTTTGACTCTTGGGATGTGGATTAAATGCAGAGTCTATTCTCAATTCAAAAGCATTGTTGTATTCCATACAAAAAACAAAAACAAGGGCTCTATGTTTTTGGACTATATCCAGTGCACTATGTACCAAATACTGATTTTTCTCCTTTTCCCACTAAGCTGTTAAATGCTTTAACTTAATACCTTTATGAAAAAATGAAATTACACTGAACTTGTGATTGAATAGATTTTGTTTCACCCACCACCTCCATAGACGCTCATGAAAACTGTTGTTGTTGCTGTGTTGAAATGAGCATTACCGAATGCTGATATTGTGTCCGTTCAGTGGTGTCTCTCTCTTTTTTCTGTTCGAAACTCACTGTGTTTGTCCGTCAGTTTACTATTGTTTGTCCATCTGTGCTTTTGCTTCTTTTAAATTATTCATATTTTTAGCTCAAAAAGTGAAGAATGAAAGTATGTTGATCTTGCTCCCCAGAGATGCCATACTTGACTTTCACCTGCTGCATTCACTAGTTTCTGCTTTTTGTTGTGTGTTTTGTAACATGGCACCCTTCTCCTCCCACTTCCCTCAGGTTTTGGTCTCCTTTGGGTTGACTGGTCATTATGCTGATGCAGCTCTGTAGTATCAAGGTCAGTGCCCCTACCCCCTCTCCCAGCCGCCACCACAATCACCCATCACCTTCTCATTTGTCTGCCTACTACCACCAAGCACACAGTTTGTCTATGGAATTGAACCATTATGGGTTATTGAAAATATACAGTTGCTTTGGATTATTCAGACCCCTTTCTTTTTTTCCATCAATCCCCACACTATAACCTATTATGACAAAGTATTATATTTGTAATATGCTAATTAATAAAAAATTAAATACTCCCCTCATTAGTATTTAGACCCTTCCATTTGCTTTTTTTTTCTTTTATTTCTTGAGAGCTTGTCTGGGGTCCACCTGTGGCAAATGGACCTGAAAGCTCACATTTTCGAAAGGTACAGATATATGTATATACTGTACCATCCAATTAACTTTACATGTCAAGACAGAAAACAAACCATGAAGTCCAAGAAATTCTCTGTTGACCTCGACAATGGCATTTTGTGGTAAGATACAGATGGGGTAGGTGACACTACAGGGGCCTCAAAAATTGTGAAATCACCAAGACTCTTTCTAAATCTGCCAAAGACCAAACTGAGGAACTTGACAAGAAAGGCCTTGGTCAGTAAGGTGACCAGGAACCCACATATTACTCTAACAACTTCAGAGGTTCTCTGCAGATATGTGAGAGCCTAATCGAACAAAAAACATCTCATTAACATTCCATTAAATAGAAACCTCCTATATAATCTGTACCTAAAGACAAAATATATTTGGAAGAATGGGATTAACTTTAAGATGACATAAACTTTTCCAAGATGACTCATACCTGGAATTGCTTCCAAAAGGTTTCTACACAATAATGAATTAGGGGCATGAATATTTTTGTAAAGAGAGAATTTAAGTTTTAATAAATGTGCAAAACTTCTGCAAGTATGCTTTTACGTTGTCAGCAAGGTCTATTGTGTGTAGAATTAATAACGTCCTAATAACATCTAACATGAGCATTCTTTTCATTGCAGAATACATTTTTCAACACAGTAAAATGTGCAAAATGTAAAGGAGAATTAATGTTTTTACAGTCACTGTACAATATGGATACTATCTTTAAATATTTTTATTGCCATAAATTTTTCAGTATCGCCAAAGGTGATTATATTCATGCTAAAAAACACATTTTATTTAACAATGTCAGATCAAATAAACAACAACATAAAATAAACAACATACTGATATACATTAAACTGAATTTATATATGAATAATAATAAAATATACCATGCGTGCAGATAGACTAACTGCACACATAAAGAGCACCAGCATTTAGACCAATCCGTCAAGGCTGGCTGAGTCATGCCCCCAAGCCCTTCTAACTGGAGCATTTCAGATCTGATAGAGTATCACAGAATGGAAAGCTCTGTTCCTCACATTTAGACTTGCTGATAATTATGCTGCATCTTGCAGTGATCAAGGCATCCATACTGAACACACACTGAGACTCCTTTAACCTATTTTCAAAGCTAGTTTTTTTATGAATATTACTCATTACAGTATGTTCTGACTGGGATTACTAATCAAGACATTGAATGACAGAATAAATAAAAGAAATTTACTGGTTTGTTTTACAGATGTCTTTAAATAAAACTAAATAGTAAGAACTGACCTAATCTTAGTTACCAGAGTGTGCTGGGTGTTCACAGTGAGATACAGTAAACATGCGAAGGTTGTTCGGCCAACATGATGCGAATTGTTAGTTTTGATTTTTTTCCATTTAGTAATAATGAACATCCTATTTAGTTTATTTAATTATTTTATACTGCATTATGTTATAGATTGTTTAAGATGTTTATTTTGCCTACTGTGAAAATAACAGAAACACCCCACAATAAGATGCTATTCAGTGCAGATATTATAGTGCTATTGTGGTAATTATAGGCTTAAAATGGCATTTGTAGCAAATATGCTCAGAATGACCACACCTTTGCACCACAGTCTAAGGCCAATAAAGTATGGATCTCAGATCTCAGATCATCAGATCTCCAGTGGAATTATGGTGATGATGAGCATTTAGGCCAGTGGAGCAGTGTGATGTGTTTTTGACACATAACACTTGAGGACTTTAACAACTTTAATACGCACTTTTGAAATAACAAATTTGCTCAATTTACTATTAATATATGCCTAACATGAGCTGTCCCTCTGATGTCCTCATTCCTGATCCTGTCCATCCTCGTCACTCCCAAAGAGAAGCTCAACATCTTAAGCTCTGCTACCTCCAGCTCTGCCTCCTGTCTTTTCTTCAGTGCCACTGTCTCTAAGCCGAACAACATCTCTGGTCTCACCACTGTCTTGAACATCTTTCCTTTCATTCTTGCTGATACTATTTTATCACACAACACACCTGACACGTTTCTCCACCGGTTCCAAGCTGCTTGCACTCGGCTCTTCACCTCTTTTTCACACTCTCCGTTGCTCTGAACCGTTGACCCTAAGTACACGTATTCTGTCTTACTGCGACTAAGCTTCATTCCTCTGTTTTCCAGAGCAAACCTCCACCACTCTAGATTTTCCTCCACCTGCTCCCTGCTCTCACTACAAATCACAATGTCATCTGCAAACATCATAGTCCATGGAGATTCCTGTCTAACCTCATCTGTCAGCCTGTCCATCCCCAGAGCAAACAAGAAGGGGCTCAGAGCTGATTCTTGATGCAGACCCACCTCCACCTTGAACTCCTCTGTCACACCTACAGCACCTCACCACTGTCTTACAGCTCTCATACATGTCCTGCACCACTCTAACATATTTCTCTGCTGCTCCAGACGTCCTCATACAATACCACTGCTCCTCTCTCTGCACCCTGTCATACGCTTTTTCTAAATCTACGAAGACACAATGCAACTCCCTCTGACCTTCTCTGTACTTCTCCATCAGCATCCTCAAAGCAAATACTGCATCTGTTGGACTCTTTCTAGGCATGAAACCATATTGCTGCTCACAAATGTTCACCTCTGTCCTTAGCCGAGCTTCCACTACTCTTTCCCACAACTTCATTTTTTGGCTCATCAGCTTTATTCCTCTGTAGTTGCCCCAGCTCTGCACATCTCACTTGTTCTTAAAAATGGGCACCAGTACACTTTTCCTCCAGCCCTCAGCATCCTCTCACTCTCCAAGATCTTGTTAAACAAACTAGTCAGAAACTCTACTGCCACCTCTCCTAGACACTTCCATACCTCCACAGGACCATCAGGACCAACTGCCTTTTTACTCTTCATCCTTTTCAACGTCCTCCTCTCTTCACTCTTACTAATGTTTGCTACTTCCTGCTCCACACCAGCCATTTTCCTCATTCATCAACTCTTCAAAGTTCTCCTTCCATCTTCCCATCATTCTCCTGGCACCTGTTGGTACATTTCCATCCTTATCTTTAATCACACTAATCTGCTGCACATCCTTCCCATCTCTCTCTCTTTGTCTGGCCAAACTGTAAAACCCACCTCTCCTTCCTTATTGTCCAAACTAGCATACAAGTCCTCATATGCTCTTTGTTTGGCCTTTGCCACCTCTACCTTCACCTTACGCTGCATCTCCCTGTACTCCTGTCTACTCTCTTCAGTCCTCTCAGTGTCCCACTTCTTCTTAGCTAACCTCTTTCTCTGTATACACTCCTGAACTTCCTCGTTCCACCACCAAGTCTCCTTGTCCACTTTCCTCTTTCCAGATGACCTACCTGTCTCCCTGATCACATTGGCTGTAGTGGTCCAGTCAACTGGAAGCACCTCCTGACCACCCAGAGTCTGTTCCAGCTGCTCTCTGAAAACTACACAATGTTCTTCCTTTTTCAACTTCCACCACTTTGTCCTCTGCTCTGCCTTGGTCCTCTTCATCTTCCTCACCACCAGAGTAATTTTACACACCACCATCCTGTGTCGTCTTTCTACGCTCTTCCCTACCAATACTTTACAGTCACTGATCTCTTTCAATTTACGTCGACACAAGATGTAGTCCACGAGTGCTTCTACCTCCGCTTCTATATGTCATCCTATGTTGCTGCCTCTTCTGGAAGAAAGTGTTCACTACAGCCATTTCCATCCTCTTTGCAAAGTCTACCACCATCTGTCCTTCTGCGTTCCTGTTCCGAAGACCAAACCTGCCCATCACACTATCACCACTGGTACCTTCACCAACATGTCTATTAAAATGTCCACCAATCACCACTCTTTCACCTCTGGGGATGCTATGCATCACTTCATCTACCTCACTCCAGGAGTGCAGTTTGTTTAATTCAGAAAGGCTAATTAAATCAAATCTGCAGTTTGTCTATTCAGCCACCAGGTGTTGCAAAGTGTTACCCTCGTCCCCAGTCTACAGTACTAAATCCTAGTGGATGAAGTCTGTGGATGCATTAACAACTTCTTGGTGAAAACTACTTTTAAATCTGATCTATCACACAGCTGTCATAACCCTGTTTTTATGTTGACTTTGTCAGATGATGGACATAAGATTTCTTATAGATTGTGTCTCTGTTCCTTTAATGTTGGTCGTGATAAGATTACATTACTGTTTCATACATGTTTAGTCACCCTGTTTCCTAAAAGGTTATTAAAAAACTTTACAGGGAAAATTTGATATTTGGATTATAGCCCACGGCAACATGTCTGTTTAACGGATGAATTGATACATTTACCTACAGACATATAGAAATTCCTAGCACTGTAACAGATTTTTTGTAAACATTAAATATTATGTGAATTGCTTGGATTAGTTTTCATTCATCATGGGCTGCGGTCATGTTTTACTGTATGTTTTGGTGTCAGATCAGTTCCTCCTTTCTCATCTCAACATGTACCGCAGTGACTTTTCCGACCAAGAATTTACGTCAAAGTGTCTCTCTCTTCTCCTTAAGTGATCACGATCCCAATCCAAGTCTATAAATTTGACATGACATTTCCAGCCCTTTCCAGCCCACTGCTGCCAGCAGTGATACTGGCATGCTAAAGTGCAAGACCCAGTATGGGCCTGGGTCTTCCCAGAGACAGGTTCTTTGAGGCTCAAAGATTTTTGATTTTCATCCCAGGACTGATGCTGTTTTAAAATTTTCATGCTGATCCCTCTGCCAGAGAACGAGCAACCGGTTTCCGGCACTATCTCATGTTGTAATGAATTTTGAAAGATAAAAGCTCGTGTCAGCTGTTGGCTAAACTTATCACGGTGATGGTTAGGGAGGACCCAAGAGATGAGACAGTGCGAGTGATTGAAAATAACAAAAGGCTTTTATTGACAGAAAACTTAAGGCAAACGGAAATCGCTCCCAAAAGTAGGGTACGAGAAACCGGTTCAGAACAAGACTAGACAAACTATCCACAGGATCAGAACAGGAGGGGAGTTTACTTCATCGAAAACAAAATGACAACAGTACTAATGTGGAAAAACAAGAGACGAACATAATTTACCAAAATTAATACAACAAAGGCTCAGGTGTGAATATATCGGTAGAAGGATGCTGAGGTTGGAGCTACCACGCAGGAGGTCTAGAGGAAGAGCAAAGAGGAGATTTATGGATGTAGTGAGAGAGGACATGAAGTTAGTTGGTGTGAGTGAAGAGGACAGGGTTAGGTGGAGGCACATGATTCGCTGTGGCGACTCCTGAAAAGGAACAGCCGAAAGGAAAAGGCTCAGTGATAAATAAGGCTGGGACATGAAAGAATAAAACCTAAATGATCAAACAGGAAAAAAAAAAAACACAGGGAAGTCTAAGGAAATTAACAAACAGGAAAATACCTAATAAAAGACACAGATGAGAAGCATGGGCTACTAGATCAGAATGAACACATGGGATACGACAAAGGAAACTAATAAACAGGAACACACCAAACTAAATAGGACATAGGGTACGAAACAAATTGCTAAAAAACAAAATGAACAAACGGGAGGAGATTAAGAACCTAATAAACAGAAAACACATCACAACTCAGACCAAAAGCTCCACAGTGTCTCGAACGCAAAGTCTGGATTGCAAGAGTCAGGTTTTCAGTCAAGTTCAGAGTGATGACTGTGGGTTAGATGACAAGGATCTGGCAGCAAAGTGTGGGGAAGAATGGACTTGAAAAGTGAGGGGAACAGGTGCAAAGAATGAGGGATAACGAATATAAAGCTAAGGAACAGAACTAAGCACAGGAAGTGGGGAGAAGAGGCCACAAAATAAAAGTCCAAGGGGAGGAAGTGCACTGGGACCATGACAAAACTACAGCAACCACCTCTCACTAATATCGATAAGCTCATCGCAATTGGTGAAGTTTATGAATCCGCAACTTCTTTTCATGCTCCTTCTGACATTGCGCTGTTTCCTCTGTCAGTCTGTCAGCTGGGATTTATTATTATTATTATTATTATGTCCTCATAGGCTACTGTGTGTCTAACATTTAGTTCAGTGTTGTTCAGAGCAGTTTATTTTAAAGTAAAGAGTGATGTCTTTTTGAATAGTTTTAATGATCATGTTTTAGTAACTAACCACACCAGGAAAGGTGGGGGATTCAATGTCCAGAGCCTTTTCCAGGTGAGATGGACGGATTTAATGACTTTAAAAATCCTGTCCTGTCTCAGTGTTGGACATATTTAATAATAAGTTTGCGGCTGAGGAGACAATCAGTCTGTTCTCCTGTATATGTGCAACGGAAAATCACCAAGGTTAAGTTAACAGTTCCAAAATATAAATATAAAATTCAGAGTTATAGTAACACTCGTGATTTTGCTGTGCACTTGTATACTTGGTTTTTTTTAAATCGAGTTGAGTCAAAGACTTCAACCCCACCCCATCTTATTCTCTCTCATCCTGTTTCTGTGACCACACAGTCATATTATCCATCTGTTGTACCAGTAAACTATTTAAGGTCTGTTTTCTCATTTGCATTATCAATTTAATTTCGCCTTTGTCCTTCATTGTTTTCCATGGGTTGGAAATTATTTCCTGATTCCTACCAGTCTCAACCAGCTGAATATTTGGTGCATTATCAAAACACCTTAACAGCCTGTTGAAGATTAAAAACACCAGCAGGCTAATTCCCAGGTAAAACCAGTTAATACTAGAGAATTAAAAATTACACACGATTTAAACTGAACATTATTAGATCAATGTGATGACATAAACAGTGATACAACACTGGATACAATATAAGTCTAATTTCTCTTTTATGGGGAGAAAAAAAAGTCACAGGAAAGTGCACAGTCTGGAGTCTCCCATATAAACACTGAAAGCAGCCGTCATGTCTGAACAATAATTGTCTGTGGGATCCCACAGTTTGGGGAGAGTTTGGTGTTCTCATGCTTCTTGAATAATATTGGATATATCTTGTACTCTAGTACTTTGTTGGTGGATAAATACAGTAATACTGGTACGGTATGTTGTGGTGCATGCACCAGGTGCTGTAACTCTAAGTGAAAGCTTAGCGCCACCTACAGACCACATACTGTCATCACATGCCATCCTGTGGGACAAGAGACGAGCAATCGCCGTTTAGAGTGACGAACTCACGTGGCAGAGACCAACAGTACTGCACTAAACAAATGCACTGAGCAGAAGCCACAGATTTCTAATATGGCCACTTTGATAACTGAACTCAAATCGATGCACTCAGCAGTCAGGCTCTTGAACTTTTACAAAAGTGTGTTGCAGAGATGCACTGATACATTGCTGCCAGATTCAAAATTATATGTGCTGGTGAATAGACCAGCTGTAGTTTGAGCAAACAGGCAGTAATGGACTTGAATATTGGAGTAAATTAAAATTATTCATTTATGTGGGCTGCCCCTGTTGCAAGGATGTCATCTAGTAATATTATGAACCTCATCCCACTATAACAAATCCACTGTCCAGTACACTGTATTAGTATTTCGTCTTAATAAGTTACTTATTTAACTAATTAAAAAAATAAATGGTCTGCTCATTTAGCACTTTTATCCAAAGAGCTTTACAGTGTAACTTCTCATTCACCCATTCACACACACAGACTCACATTGACGTGCAGTGTGCTCACTTGACCCACTGTCTTACCCACGGACACATTGATATGTAGCCATTAAGGTCCAGGAAATGAACCTCTGAGCTCCTTTAACACAATTTGCTGACCCTGTGGTCAGTTTTCCACAGACCACAGTGTCAGCAAACTGTGCTACAGGAGTCTATAAAATAAAATCTGTAAAAGTCAATGTTTGTAAAATAACAAGCATCAACATGCTATTATATAATTGCTTATGACAAATATGTTTTATGCAGGCAGCAGATGAGTTATATTATCCAACATGACTTTCTCCTAATAAGTGAAAAAGATATTGCTCTATTAATAAGACATTAAGGTTTATAGCCTTGATGTGTATCGTGTGGGTGTTGATTGCTTTTGTCAGTTTGTTTGCTTGCTGCTCCCTTCAGATCCTGGACTCACACTTAGTCAGACTTTTCAAGTTTTTTTCCACACTGTGGATGTGGTTGAGTTACAGAAAATACAACTACTGTATTTCCTTGGTGGCCTGGTTCAAGGCCTATTAAAATACTGATATTGATAACTCATCTGCATATCCAATCTGTCAACAAAAACAGAGACTATATGCACTGATCAGTAAAGAAGTTACAAAAATGATCACCTCAAATCTTTTACTTGAGTAAAAGTAAAAAACATTATCTACATTTTACTTAAAGTAAAAAGTAAAGGTTCCCCAGTTAGAAAACTTGTATTTTTTTAACAATACTTTTTATTTTGATTATTGTAATATGACAAAACGTGTAAAGTAATTCATAGAACAATTGGGTCAAAGATCACTGTTTATGTGTTTTAACCACTTTATGTGCTGACAGGTGGTTAATATAACAGCATTTATTATTTTAAAATATTTGTATAAAAACTACATAATATTGTTATATTAAAACCACCAGGTGTTGTTAATGTTGTGGGTAATCTGTATGTATTTCTCTCCACTTAATAACCCTTGTCAGCTGTTAGATGCTGGTGTTACAGCCTTTAGATTTTTACTAAGATTCATCCTTTCAGAAATAGTCTCCACATAAATGTAACTGTCGTTTTGTCCATTTTGGTTGCTATTATCTGCTTCTTTCAGGATCTCTCAGAGGAAATCCATGAAACATTTTTACCCCCTCACTTGTTTCTTTTAGAACAAGATCGACAAAAATTAGCATGATCTACGTTTGCAGGAAAAAAGCCATGTTGTCTGGGTGACAACTGAAAAAGAGCTGGAGTGAATTACACACAAATATAATACCAGACAGACTGCGACAGAGTTTGACCAAGTAATTTGTGTCCCAAAACCTCAAAGCACGGAAATACCCCAGCTGTTGAATCTTGACAATACAACAAGAATGCGTTTCAGGTTAACATTCACCCTGGACAGTAGGGAATGGTTCAGTAAGCAAGATCATTTTATGTATTTAAAAATTATTCAGTTTTTATTTAGACCAGCTAAAAAGATCCCAAGCTATACCTTTAAGTTTCATATTAAATGATCACACCAACTTAATGCTAACATCTGCTTATGTTAGCATTAAGTTTGTGTACCAAAAAAATTGCACAAAAATTGTACAGTTGCTCAGCTAGCAAATCATAAATTTACCTTATGGAGCTTTACAGTCTGTACAAGAACTACACCCTGTATCCTTAAAACTCTGATTTAGGTAAGGAAAACCTGGCCAAAAAGTGAAGAGACCTCAGGAAAAGGAAAGGAGCAGGAATTTCTCAAACAAAGTAGATTTACATTATGGATAACAACAGAAGAAACCTTTGCTGCTTGCCATTAGATTTACTATATTTTTGTGTGTATTTTGTTGCAGAACTTGTACCAGAATCGGTTCCTGGGCCTGGCGGCCATGGCATCCCCAACCCGCAGTAGCCAGACCCGCCAGCGCTGTAAAGATACAGCTCGTCACAGCTATGGCCCAGAGACCTACGCTGTCAATTGTCTGAACCAGGACGCCTTCATGCTGGGGCTGTCGCGGTCAACTAGTGACACTGATTTGGTCTCTCCAGATGCGCGCTCCACCCTCACCATCAGCTCCTCTCACTACATCATAGGCCAGTCTGACGACCTGGTGATCACATGGGACATCAAAGAGGAAGTGGATGCTGGAGACTGGATCGGAATGTATCTTGTTGGTACGTAAGCTGTTACATACTGTAATGACATTTATTGTAAGACTATTTTGATTAAGACTAAATTTATTATAAATCTTTTGTTACATTTTATGATACCAGTCTAAAAGCTGTGTAAAAAACCAAGTACTCTGTGAGTATTATTTTACAGAATAAGCATTTTGTTACAGGTTATTCTACAGCAATGGTGATGGTTAGGCTTGTTGTGATAACTGTTTATGTAACAGCCTGTGCATAAGTATAATTAAATGTTGATCATAGCATAAAGTAAGACTAGTTTACAGGAAGTGTCTTCCTCTGAACATGAAAGCCAGAATGAACCCTGACTAACTTCACACCTACCAATAAACACACTTTTATTGGTTACAGTGCCAGAACAGAAACTGGAAGTCATAAATACACTGTGCTGGCAGCGCTACTTCATGAGCTTTTTGTCTTTGCCCTGTGGTTCTTAAAGGCTTATTAATTATGATTATTGTACCTAATAGATTAGTAAATCATCAGTAATGGGAAGTTAAAGTAAAAAAATACTTTAACATCCCTTTCATCTCTCTTTTTAGATGAGGCTTTATCAGAGAACTTTTTAGACTATAAGAACAGAGGCATCAGTGGATCTCACAAGGGACAAATAGTTTGGAAAATTGACTGCAGCTCCCACTTCAGTAACTGTAAGTATCAAAAACTGTCTATTTATTTATTTTTTTATTTATTTCATTTTAGCGGAAATGAGTAATAATTTCTTACTCTTTTTTGGGTTAACTGATTAAGAACACACTGCTCCCACTGTATGACATGTTTCTAATATTCCTGAAAGTGATCAAAATTCTACTTTAGATTGTGTGCTTGCGTTGATGACTGTTGTACGCTAGTGGTGATTCAGAATATTTGGATTTATTTTTATTTTTTTCTCAACCACAAGCTCTGGTGGTAGGAGCACAAACATAAGTAGAGGAAATTCACTAATAGTTTGGCCATTGTTGGAAATGTTTTGGTAAATGGTTACAGTCTTTGTTTAAATTTATATTAATTAACATTTTTAGAATAACGATAGAGTTGTGTTTGCAACCCTTAAAAACCCTTACTCAAACTCTCACCCCAACAAACTGAACCACACTTACTTACTTGAGTTTGTTTGTTTAGTCTTTGCAAATGTTTTAACCAGTTTTATTGTCAAATTGTCTTCACAACAAAGTGGGTAAACCAAGATTTTGCTGGAGCAGCATGTGAGGTGTGAGTCTTTAGAGAATTAACAGGGTGGCCCAACAGAAACAGACCAGAGAAGGCAAACCATAAGCCCCTGTCAGACATAAACTCTAGAGAATGTCAGGAGGAACAGGTCCTAACGTTATCTGGAGTTTCCCTTTCAGACATGTAACCAAACTTTGGAAGATAGTCTGTGTGACAGGTGTTTTCACTAATGAAGAAATACTGAGCAAGGGGCACTTCGAGCAGGGGGCGGGACATGACGTAAAAACAATGCTGCGGAAGTGACAACGTTTGGCTGTGCAATCTAGTTCTCAACCACAGATTCCTGTGCTGTTTCTTGTATTTGTTTGAGGATTTCCAGGTCTGCTGGAAATCAAAAAGTTCACGAATATTGACGTCCTTCCAGTTTGCATTCGTATGAATGAGTAAATCACCCTTGAGTGTTTGTACTTGCACAATTTTGCTGCAGTTGCAGGAAATATGCATCATTACGCCCACTCACTCATGGTGAATCCTTCAGAGTATTAAGTCCTCTGTTCACAAATGAGCTTGGGTGGAGATTTTGCACTAGGGAGCAGGCTGGGTAAAGTCCTAGTAATGTCAGGGCCAACAGACTTGGGTAAAAAATGGTGCATGCAATGCGCATGTGCGAGCAAAAATATAGAAATCATGTTGGCACAGTCTTTACTTGGTCCAAAGCCTTCAGTGCGTTTAAAACCACTAAGTTAGTTGTATTTTGTAACTTTGAGATAATAATATTTATTAATTATTAATTAAACGGTTTTATTTTTGTCACTAAAATGATTTCATATTTTCACCACAAAACCACAATGTTATGCAATCAACATTCATCTTTACTTTTTTGTGAATTCATGTATGAAAATAAATTCAGTTTATGATTCAAAGTTAGATAAAGACTTACTACTACTTACTACTTACGTAGTCTTCTACTTCATCATTTTAAGTGCCTGAGTCACCAAGAGAATATTGGGGTTCAACATCTCAAGGACATTTTGACAGACAGAGTTGGGGATCTTGTACGCTGGAATGTGTGCCTGACCACCCAAAGCAATTGAGCCACCATTGCCTGAAAGATAAATATGTTGAAATAGGAAATTTTAAAAAGTAGTGATTAGCAGTAAGTATTTTGGATCTGTGCTCATTTACTGTGATCATGTTCAAAAAACAAAAAGGTTTTGGATTTTGAACTTTCTGGTCTTGACTTGGGACCTGAGTAAACACTTTGCGACATATTTGAGACTTGCAAACAATGACTTTGTCCTACCTCTGTGGCACCAATAATGCTTTGTCATCTAGCTAAAATCAAACTCATAATACTAAGATAATGAAATATTGGCAATACAGTACAAGCATTTTTTCACCAAAAACAATTTACAAAATCTGTAAAAATAAGCAAAAAGAATTCTATTGATTCAATGAAAGTGGATTGTGAACCTCCATATAGTTGATTGAAGGGTTTTTAAACCTGCTTTGTTAAGCCTAGTATATTTAAACTCCCCCTTGGTGCAGTTCGTTTCGTCTGAACACACCATCTCCTTCAGGAGTTACCACAATTACAGCACCGAGAACATTTTGAGAACGTGTTCCTGCCTCAATCTGGCCAAAAGCACAATCTTGATCTTAGCTGACAGCATTCTAATTACATTTAATGACCAAAATCAGGGGAAAGTTGTAACACAGACAACACAGAAGACACACATATTATGCTAATTGGTGACTTTAAGTGTGAGTGTTGCTAGTTGTCTGTCTGCTTATGTCTCTTGGCCCTGAGATCGACTGATGACCTGTATAGGGTGTACCCTATATCTTGCTCAGTGATGTCTGGGATAGGCTCCAGCCCCCTCAGCAGGAAAAGTGGTTAGAATAAAGGCTGGATGGCTGGAATAAAATTAGCTGGACATTAGTTTTACTACATTTTGTCACTAGCTTGTACAATAATTAGATCCCTGCAGAAAACCCCCACTGAGTGTTTCCTAAAAGGGTTTTCTCTGTGTTTGTTCCCTGTACACTGTTAATGTGTTCTTAAACTGATGGTCTCGCTTCATAATGTGCATTATCAATCCCTTTTTTTGATTATTTCACCTCTTTCTGTTACACACATACCACACTGCAGACCCACATGTGTACAGTTAATTTGGTCAGCTTGCATGTAGTGTAGCCGTATCTTGTCAATCCCTCTAAGTATGTCTAGGTAAACAAACTGAAAAATTGTTAATATGACCTTAATATGCTCAATCTACTTTTGTCGCTGTAGCATTTTGACCAATTAACCTAGCGTGCATGTCTTTGGACTGTGAGGAAACCCACAAAAGCACAAGGAGAACATGCAAACCCTACATAGAACAGCTGTTAATAATGCATGAATGATGTATGAATCATTATTATTATTTATTTAAATCTATAAATCTTTTAAAGCCACTAAGGAGATGTCAGATGATTTAAATTTGAACATTTGCAATGGCCTCTGTGGCTCACTGTTTGCTATGCTGATTACTTAAGCCATCTGTTCATCTGTAGTGTTGAAGATAATATTCTGCTTTGCAGTGATGGCATAGGAACATCAAGCAAAACGTCATTGGTGGAGAGGTTCTAATGCATTGTGCATACAAGTGAAAACAAATGGACAAAGACTCAGTGCTGATAAAAGGGAACTAACGTCTGTATAACTGTCTGTCTATCATTCCCACATTCATTTTTAACACTTTTTTGTATCTTCCTCAGCTGAGACACAGGTCTGCTTCAGATACTACCATGGTGTTACTGGAGCTCTGAGGGCTACCACACCCAGCGTAACCATCAAGAAAGGTCCTTTACCCGTGAGTGTCACCACACCTCATGGCTTTATTTTGACTTTAGTAGGTTTTGAGTTTGTGTGGGGCTGAAACAAAAACATTGAATACCTCAGAACTTACATAATGTTACTCTTGACTAGTTAAATCAGGTTCTACATTTACAGATTGTATAGCTTATAGATGTAATTAACAGTTTAGTCTCTTTTATGTAGTTTTTTAACAGTAAGTAGAGAAATATAAAATAACTGGTCTTATCATTTAAAGGGCTTCACCAAATTTCAACTGGCTTTCTGTGGCTTTGGTTTAGGGTGTAAATGTGCATTATTGCTTTTAAACTTCCTTCTTTCCTATATTAAATTATTTTTTCAGATCAAAATGAAAAACTCCTGCAGATGACATGACCCGGAGGAGTTTTTCGTCATTAGGAGTTCGGATGATGTCATCTGGGGGAGCTCTGGAAAAGCAGGTTGACTATGATTACAGACTGCATAGTTTGAGCAACAAGATGACATCATCTGAACTGAAGGTTCCTCCAAGTGGAGGCATTTTTCAGCTAAAAGTAGAGATATTTTGATATAGGGAAGTCAATGGGAAGTTTAATAGCATTTATGTACATGTACTACTCAAACTAGAACTGTAAGACGCAAGTTCAAAATCAGCGAAGGCGTCCTTTAATCGATCACTTAATGTCTTGTCTCTCAGCGCACAGTAACTGTTGTTTACAACACACTACGCCTGAAGTTAAGCTGCACCTAGATTTCTAGAGTAGAAGGCTATTTTAGAAATTAATGGTATACACAAAGACAGTATTTAAAGGGTGGATGAACAGTGGAAGGGATTTATTTCTAATATCTTTTTCTGTTGTCTCTTTTGCTGCACACTTTTTTTCACCTTAAGCCTTAAAACATTTTTTCCAAGCTTATAGTTACACAATTTGCTTTCCTAGGTAAAATAATCCATAAAACAATTGTTTTTGTTAGTCTCTATAGTAAAGATTTACCTTTGTTGTTTTCTGCTTGTTTCTCCCGTTTGAGTATAATTTATGAGGCAACCATGGTTGTAAATTGAATATACTTACATTGAAGAACAACAAAGTGATATTTTCACCTGTTTTCACCGGTACATAAGTGTCCTTCTGATGTAGCATTTCTGCACTTGTTATGCTCGTGGCCATGTTACACCTACAAAGTGGAAAAATAACTTCCTACTGGAGATCGAACATTATTACAAAGATAGCTATGAAGCCCTAAGGCTGCTGTTAGAGAGAGGTGATGCAAAGTTTCTGCAGGAGATGACAGAGAAAGCTGTATGCTGGTTCTGCAGATGTTATAGTAGCTATTGCAAATTGACCCTGACTTGTCCTGCTCACCAACATGGTTCAGGAGTCGGGCTTTGCAAGGCCATATTGTCACATTGTATATTATACATTTTGTCAGTAATTTGTCTCCCTCATTTTATTATGTTGATTATATAGTCACATGATTGTTTGCATGTGTGTCATTAATGTAGACATCTCACATCTTAGCACTCTCTTGATACTAGTTGACATTCAAATTCAGCTCTACTAGTCCTACTAATAATTATCAGTTATACCAAACAAAATGTACACACTTTGCCATAGTTTTGTTCTTTTCCTTTCGGCTTTTCCCTTTCAGGAGTTGCCACGGTGAATCATGTGCCTCCGTCTAACCCTATCTTCTGCTTCCTCTTCTCTCACACCAACTAACTTCATGTCCTCTCTTACTATATCCATAAATCTCCTCTTTGGTCTTCCTCTAGACCTCCTGCGTAGCAGCTCCAACCTCAGCATCCGTCTACCAATATTACTTTGGCATAGTGTGCAATCAAAACATTCTCCCCAAGGACAGAGCTGATAGTTTGGGACATGACAGAGTATCATTGCATTTCTTCAGGTTAAGGTGGCTTCAGGTTTCCGTTTTCAGGTGTGTGCGGCTTCCAGGTTGTCAGAGACTAAAACTCTGTGGCAATTTGTTGAAACAATGGTTAATTGTAAAACTGTGAGTCTTTAAAAGTCTTCGTCTCCAACCAGCAATGCTTGCTAGTGTCTCTTATAATCTGAACTGTGTAACAGGTTAATTTGGATGTTACTGTCCAGCATATCATAATAGAAACACAACAGGTGTGTACTCTTACTGGTACTCTGTATCAGTAATTATGCAAATATAATTTTAATACTTCTATTCAGACTAGGAAAAAGTGGTATCAAACATCCCTATTAACCAATAGCCACTTCATAGGAACCCATCTGAATAAAATATGTACTGTACAGTATGCATGCTAACAACATGCCAAAACTTGAAATGCAAAATGCCAAGTTTTTTCCTCCCATAGGACATTTCCACATTATCTTCTTCTGGAACTGTCAGCTTTACAGCTTACTAGTGTTAACTGGTAGTTACATGAAAAAGTCGTGAAAATCTTATTTCAAATGTTTTGAGCAGTAGTAGTGATTAATTCTGGCATTGCCCTTCCAAAGCTTCTGTGAGTCACACTCTGTTATCACGAGGTCATCCTTCTTGGTGATTGGATTTCCATATTTACCTTCCCATTTTGCTGCTGTGGGCCACTGGAAATGCTGATGGGCCCAGAACCTGATCTGTAGTTGCTTAAAAATAGACAGTGAGGGGGGGAGGGAGGATCGAAGGCAGCATTGTACCCAGTCCAATCTGGGTAGGTCATTCAGATTTTTGGAGGCAAGAGGTGGAAAGCACCAGGTAAAACAGCTGGAGGATGACATGCAAGGACAGAAGAAGGGGAAGGAAAGGAAGAAGAAATGGAGAGATAGAAAACCAGGGGAGAGTTGTCTGCTGGGACTGTTCTTTATTTTAGTCAGTCAGAGCTGGCAGATGCTGCAAAAAGAGAAGGCAGAACATATGTTTGTGTATGTGTGTGATGGATGGCTTTGGTCTCCAGCTGGGATTTCTGTCTCCCAGTCATCCTGAGAGGAAAAGCAGGAGGAGGACAAGGCTTAGCTGGATAGCCTGGGTAACTATGAGTATTTGTTCTGTCCATATCTATAACTTTCCTTACACATAAGGCTGTAAGTACTCATTCATTCATTTGCCTTTTGCTTTTTTGTGTGTCAAATTACATTTTCAGTTAATCAGTCAAGATCAGAGGTAACTGTTGAGTTTGAACATCATAGAAAAAACAATATTTAATCATAAATTGTGATGTTACACTTATTACAGACTTGTTGTCTTGATCTGTCTGATACACCAGTTTGCTGATTAATTAAAATGAACAGATGAAACATTCTAGGAATAGTTCAGCCTTTAGAACATTTGCCTTTTTAGCTTTCTATGTATACAAGACACAACTTTAGAGGTGGTAATAGGTGTGTTTTTTATTGACTTTGGATAAACCAAAAATTCAGTTAGCGTTTTTCCACCTCTAGCCCCCTTGACCCTAAGTCTACATGAAATAGTATAACTAAGAATATTATTTTGCTGGACGAAAAGTTTGTTTCATCAAATATTATAAATTTAATATTTGTTGTTGTGTTGTTCTACAAGGCACTTTATTTTAGTTTAATTTTCACTCAGACTTTAGCCGGACCTTTATTTAAAAATGTAGTGGCATCGATCAGTAATCATCTCTTCTTCATACAGCCATACACTCAGCTGCTTGCCTAGTTGATTTTGTCATGCATATGTCCAAGTTGATCAAAAACATGGTTTCATATACCATTTTGACTTTTGCGCCCCTTAAAGTTATTGTGACCTTTTTGAAACCTGCTACTTGTCTGAATGATGTCATTTCACCTCTCCCAGTAAAAGATGTCTGGGGCAAAATTGGAATGAGTATTTTGGCGATTATAAATAGCCGTCTTCCTACCGGTGTTGCCCCATCACATTTTAAATAGGTGGTGGTGCAACGTTAAATTAAAAAAACCTTGTCTGGATCCTTCTGTATTATCAAACTTTCAGCCCATTTTCAGGCTCCCTTTCCTATCTAAGATTCTGGAAAAGGGTTTGCTTTTATAACTCCCGCTTTTTCTAGACACTCCTGGCATTCTGAAGACTTTCCAGTTAGGTTTTAAAGGTTTTCGTAGCACCAAATGAGTCCTTCTAAGGGTTTTTAACAACCTTTTAAATACAACTGATTCTGGTGATCATGCACTTTTGCTACTTTTACATCCATCTTCAGGTTTCGACACTGTAGGCCTTGATATATGGATTTATTGGAATTGGAATATTAGGTGGTGCAGCTTTGAAGTGGTTCAGATCAAATGGACCCTGAATTTATGCGTTATAAACCGATTAATAATATTGAAAAGGCTGAGTTTTACCAATTGCGACTCTTGTTAAAAGTAAAACCGTTTTTCATCATTCATATTATATTCATATCATATTATTCTGATACTAGCGTCCCTTCACTGGCTTCTGGTCCATTTTAAACATGAGTTTAAGATTTTATGGTTTGTTTCTAAGGCTCCTAATAGTCTTGCTCCCTCTTACATTTTAGAAGTTCTCCATCCTTATACTCCTGTTTGGCCTCACAGGTCTACTGATCAGCTGCTTCTTGAGATTCCTAAGATGATAAAGAGCAGAGGTGACCGTGCCTTTTCAGTCATAGGGCCCAGGTTATTGAATAAACGTCCTCTCCATGTAAGGGCAGGCTGGTAGTGTGGTGGTGTTTAAATAATTTCTTAAAACCCTGGCTTTTAATTCAGACTGAGAGTTGTTTTGCTTTGGGTTTTGCTTTTTTTTAAAATAGTTTTTTATTTTATTTATTTCATTTATTTTCTGTATCGTTTTTTATCTTTTAAAGTCTTATGTTTATTATGTGAATGATTCTTTGGTGTTTTTATGTACGTATTTCTCCTATTACGTGGGGTATAGATATTTATTACCTGTACAATGTAAAGTTTGGTCAACCTGGTTGTTTTTGAAAATGCTATATAAATAAAGTGGATTGGTTTGGGATCACTGTTGTTTGCACTGCTATTTACTCGTAAAAAATGTCAGGTTTATCTCACAGGTTCAGGGTGGCCACAGCGGATTATTAGTCCGTATGCTGATTTAGCACAGTTTTTTTTTGTTTGTTTTTTTACATCGGATACCCTTCCCGACGCAACCTGCCCCCATTTTTCTACTTGGCTTGGGACGGTACTGCAGGGCTGGTGATGGGGATGGGCTGTTGGGGTTTAGGCATATTATTGGGAGGAGCGTCGCGCAAGCCTCCGACCCTGTGGCAGGTAGGCGGCCACTCCACCAACAGAGCCACAGCCATTCCCCTCCAGGTCAGAAAAAGTTAATGCTGGTGATTCATTTGAAGACAAATGCATTTACTTAATTTAGTGGCTCTCAGTGTTCACTTTTTCTCAACCCATTCATACTCCTTAATTATGTCTTAAATTCATAAGGAGTTTGCCTAAATTAAGGGGAAAGTAAAAGCAACTTAATTTCTCCTTACTTTCTTATTTAAGCATTCTCAAATTAGCATATTTAAGATGTAGACATTTTCGCATTTTCCAATTAATAAGAAATTAAGTGAATGGTGCCTACAAAAATTTTAATTTAAAATAAGAGTACTTTTCTGCTTTCAGGGGTTAATTAAGAACTAGTTAATGGTATTTTAATGGATTTTTGATTCATAGAGAGGGTTTGTTTAGGGATGGCCTACAAAAACCCTATGGCGCTCTATTTCCTCCTGTTTCAACTGTTTATGCTAAGCTTGGCTACCCATTTATTAACTCTAGTGCTGTCCTTAGCTCACAGACATAACCTCCTCTACAGTACTCTGTTTTCTGCCGAACAAACTGAGCCAGTTTGCTTCCTGCCTTTGTGTATTTGCACTGATTTGAACTGCCCAGGATCCACATGAACCTGGGCATATGTCTGTACTGTGGACACCCTGTACTATAAAGGTGCTGAATGTACATGTGCTATAACTACACATTTATTTTGTGTACTATAATAACTATTTTATTTATTCTTGTTAAGCTGTTAAAACACTGCAATGTTGTTCAGCAAATACTGTATATCAAAGAAAGGTTGGCTGTCAGGAGGTTGCCATCATGATTTCTAGTGTAGTAGCTGTCCATGTGTGCAGTCTATGTCAATAGTTTGTCTGAGTTCATCATGCTTTGAAGGCCTTGAAATTAGATCTTCTGTTCTAAAAGGGATTCTAACTTGGTTGCCAGCTGTTTACAGTTGAATGTGGGCAGCCAAGTGGCTGGCCTAGTTTTTTATTGATATTTTTAAAACATGCTTTGTTGTACTCCTGGAATTTTGCATGTGCTATATTCTCTTTTAATCACCAATTTCCAAAGAATCTTGGGATAGGTTGGACCTCAAAGGATTACCTCGTAGGTACTTGCCGGGGGATGGGAAGACTACATTTAATGGCCATATTTGAACAATCTTTTGAACCGGGACATCCTTGTCGAAAAACTGTAATGACGTGTTCTTCAAATGCAGCCTTCAAAGAAGGATGCAGCCTCTAAATTAAGGCACAACTTGTGTCTGTAGAAGAGGAGCAGAAAGCGTGATCAGACTTTTTGATTGCTCAGCCTCTGTGTTTTAAATTACAGTAGGATCATTTGAAATATTTTAAATACATTCACACACAGGTTGTAGCCTTGTTGTGGCTGACGGACTAATCAGATGTGGATCCACTTTGTAAATGTAGGCTGTCTCTTTTAGTCTCATCATGGTTAGGAGGAGGCTGCTTTTATTGTGTGAAATATGTCTTCATGAATCATTTACGCTTCTTGCAACACTTAAAGTATGCTCATAAATTGTATATTGCGTTACTTTTACTTGTATATTTTAAAGTGCCTGCTCGCTCTCGCCTGTATTGTGCAGTAGCTTGTAGATTATATAAAGTGTGCTGCAGACTGATGAAGTTGTCTTTTGGTTTATCTGAGAGATTAGAATCAATGAGGAAAATGGAGCTGGCAGTCCTGCCTCTGACTGTGCTCAGCATGGCAGATTAGCATCTCATTAAAATGAACTGGTCCAAACATCTGTCATTTCCTTTATCCCTTTATCTTGTTGTTTTCACTGCCAGATTTTTGTTTCCAGCCAGTTGCATAAGCATTCAGACCTGACATAAAATCTTGTAAAATCTCTCACACACTGGCTGTTTATGTTCTTATAATGGCTAGCAAGAGGGAAACTGTGCTGCTCAAAATTGTCATCTCCTGAGATGTAAATTCATTTTTGTTTTGAATACTGTCGGACTTTCTCTTTGGAACTAGAGAAGCAAAAGAAAATAAGGAAGATCTTAGTGCTCATATATTTTTCTAATTATAATATTGACACATAAACACAAACAAAACTGTCAAAATGGATATGTGCTTGAGTAAATTCAATAGACAAAGCTCTTTAAAATTTCTGACCCGTCAACTAGGAACATCTGTGAAATAAATCTAGTCCAGAAGGCTATGCTTTTTCCCTATAACAGAGAATCAAGACAGTACTAGCTTTTCCCTGATTGGTCATGTTTAAGAGTAGACAGACTTCCAGACTTCTTCAAGTGTACATTTCAAAATAAGAAAATGTTTATTTAACACTTTCCACAATCAAGAAATGCTTGGTTTTGGATCCTAATGGTATCTCAAGAGCTGAGGTCTTTCAGACCATATGTATAAGAAGAAACCTGGAACATTGTAAGTGGTCTGAATAGAATCAGTCTGTGACACAAAGGTACCATTATCGAGGAAGGAAAAGTGAGGGGAATAGCTAAGTCATTAAAGGTAATGTTTTAATCAGGGCCAGATCTGGCCTGTCTGGCTTGGGGATGGAGTAAAAATGTGACGGGGACAGTTTTACAGTTTTAGCTCTTTGTGTTCCTCAGCTTATGAATAACACAATTTTCTTTAGATTAGATCTGTGTATTTTAGTGCAGTAATGTTAATTAAACTGCATTAACAAATGTAAAGGGCTTTAACGTAACATCTTCGTTTTGCAATTTTTTTCTCACAGACTTGAACATGTTTAAAATAGTAAAGTGCTCTACCTCTGTGGTTAATCTTTAAAGCAAAATGGATTTTGTTTAAAAGTGAGGGACTGGGCAAACATCAGAGCAAAGTGCTATGAAAAGTGTATCTGTTACATGAGACATGAGTGCAAGAAAGAACAGATAAGACGTTTTGTTTTTTTAGCATAGGAAGTTGAGGAGAGTTACATGTAACCAGGCTTCTAATGTGCTTTCTCAAACAGCGCGTGTGCATAACAAAAGGATGTAGATGGAAACGAGCAAATAAGTGAAGGGCTGAATGAGAGAGAGGTGATGCTGCCTTGTTGTTGAAGTCCACATAAATTCCCACTGAAAATTGTTTTATTAACATAAAGTGCCTCACAGAAGTCTAAATATGTCAAGATGGATAAGTGGTAGATATACTAAAAGGTGTGTACTTCTAGAGGTAAAACAATCCAGAGAGAAGGAAACTCAACACTATGCCATAGCAACTTCTCTATGACATTAATAAATCATGTCTGTTTGAGTACCCACTTATTTGACTAAGTGTAGTATATAGTATAGAGGTAAACATTTCTACAGTATGGGGGACCTGAACACATTCCTTCACTCCCCATGAGCTCCACAGTCTCTCTTTCCATCTGTCATGTCTTCCAGACTGAAGAAACATTGTCAGGAGAATGAAAAGTGGATTAATAAAAGGATGCTATCAGTCTAACAATGTAGCTTTAAAAACTGCTGCATTGAAATGAGCTTGGACAATAGGCCCCTGGCTGACCACCTATGAGTTTGAAACAAGGTTGTATCTGACAGGAAATGGAGGAATGTTTTCATAGTGTAATAAATTTCTGTTGGTTTTTCCTATTCAACTTTTACTTGTGCTGACTTTTTTTTTTTTACTTGTATGCTGTCTTTTTTTTCTTGTATACTGTTATTTAGCTACAGTGACCCACTTTCCTAATGGGCACCATTAAAGTTTCATCTTACAGCAAAGTAAGGAAGATGCTGCGATAGAACAGAAGGAAGTTCTGAGTGTTCTTTCATGTTCTTCCAGTTTATACACGGCTTTTAACCCTTCATGTCTGTGACAATCTCCAGGTATTAAAGCCAGTGGTTAGTCCTGAAGTCAACCATGGGCTGGGCAACAGGAGACTAATTAACTTTTCTCTGTCAGGTATGCTGTACTCTCATATTTAGTGTTGACTCTTTAACAGCACTAACTCATACTCATGGTTAGCATATAGATAGATTGATAGATATTTTAAATATATAAAAAGGGATGTTGAATAACTAGCGCAGTAAGCCAGAGCAAATGCAAAGAAAGTTGTATTTAGTACCTAAAATAAAATCAGTTGTACACTTACTTTTGGAGATGTAAACAGGAATAATAGTTTTGCCCTGGATTAAGTGAATGAGCTGTAGGCAACAACATAGCCTAGATTCATTTACATGTACTTATATTTTTATTATAAAATTATACTGAGTTTTCAGTTTCTGTTTATATTGTACCCATGGATGTTCGAGTAACTATGTCTGGATTACTTTGATATTGTGGCAAACCCAAAAATTTAATTGTTTCCAGAAGGTTTGGAAATTATTTTGGCAGGTGAATCTGCTCAACCTAGCTGTCACAATGACAGCTACATAAAAGTAACCTGTTCAAAGAAATAATTGCATCGACACACGTTGAAATCAACACTTGAAACAACACATGCCACATGTGGCATTCTGAATCCATGGCAAATACACCACTACTGTTGGGGATATTTATTATTAGAAATAATTGAAGGTACTGCAAATGGTATGTAGTACAGCTATTGCATAACCATAGAGCAAAGAAATAGCTGAACGCAACAGCAACTCCTCATCATAAGACCTCAAGTCAGTATATCTCACATATATAAGCTGCAAATTTGTCAGAAAATAAAACCGTTCAATCTAAGTTACATTAACTGAACTTAACAAAAAAATGATTTGGTTTCACTAAGTTCTTGTCTGATCCTCTGATTTCTGTGGACAATTCACTTCAATAAATAGCAGAAGCAGGATCAATATGTGAAAGATTCAGATTGACATATTGAGAGAGACTTTGCAATATGTGTCACAGCAGTAGTAACTCTGAGACTGCGATCGTATAGTAACATTGTTAATATAGTTTTTTGTTTGTGTTTTTACAAATAAAATGCGTGTTAAGGATTGTTTTAGATTTAATTGTAAAATGGTTAAATCAGGAGCAAATCTCAAAATTGTGTCCAAATCATAATGCAGTCCAGATGATAATAAGAGACATTGAAAACTGATCTTAAGCCAACATTGGCATTACACAATATGTATTTCTCCTCTTTTGGCATCTTCCAGATAAGCAACCATGTAGTTGTAGTCACTAATAAAAGTACTGCATTGCAGTAGTTTAGTTTCCCTTTTGGTCCAACAAAGGACTGACATTTGTATGTCCATCCTTGTTTACATTACCCTCTCAGATTTATGCTTTCTGTCCTTAAAGACTTCCAGGCTGTTGGTTTGAAAAAGGGGATGTTCTTCAATCCAGACCCCTACCTGAAGCTCTCCATTCAGCCTGGAAAGCACAGCATCTTCCCCTCATTGCCACACCATGGCCAGGAGAAGCGCTCTGGAGTGGTCTGCAATACAGTCAACCCACAATGGAGCACAGAGGTACATACCGATATAGACTTCATCATACACATAATGATACATATCCATGCTGTATTTAGACATTTACATTGTTTGAACTACTTTATCTGTATCCAGTGTTTTCTGTGTTTGTAACTGCTAAAAATATTTGAAACCATCCACCATAATTTAAACCATCGTGATGGACAAAGTCACCTGCAGTGAATGAGCAAGTTTAGAACAGTTGGACTTTAAACCTTTAGGGAAAAAAGGCTTGTTTACATGTTTGATCTGATTCCTTTTTTTCAAGTATTAGAATCAGAAAACGTAACACTTAATTGTGCAATTTTCAACGGCTTTTAGCTTGTCTCTTCAGAGGTCGCCACAGCGGAACATGTTTCACACATTGATTTTGTTACGGTTAGTATAAGTATTTTAGGAAGAACCCAAGTAAGGAGACAGCAAGAGGAGGTATAAAGAAAAGGGTATTTATAAAGGGTTTAACAACTAAAAATCACTCCACAGGAGGAGGGTAAAGAACTTACAGAACTAAAAGGGAACAAAACAACAAACTAAACACATACAGGGAAAACGACAGACTATGACAGCTGCACAAACAACGGGGTGCAAACCTACAAGACTAACACAAGGTAGAGTACATTCAGGGACCAGACTAGACCATGACTAATTCTAATACACAGGTAAGAGGGTAAATTAACAGGGACAAATGAACTAAACAGGAATGGACAGAAGGGAATAAAACATAACCAAACTAAACTTGAGGCAATGGGAAATTAACGGGGATAACTAATACAGGGAGCAGGGGAAGATAAACTAATGCAAAATGTAACAAAGGAGAACCAAACCATATAACAAGAAATAACCACGTAAGGAAAGACCAAACTTTAGACCAAAACCTTAACAGTCCAGACAGAAATCAGGCAGGATACAAACTTGTGACAAAGGCAGACAGAGTACTAATACACGCTTACACATAATACAAACAGGCAGAGAACACTGGGGAGAGCAGGGTATAAAAGAACAGGGGAACAGGTGAAACAAATCAAGACAAAACGAGGAAGGTAAAGACAAACAGACTCACAGGAAGAGACACAGGAGGATAAATAAAATAAAAGCCAAAACGGGAAATAAAGCTAGATAACTTAAACACGGGGACAGGACTGTGACAGATTTGGCATGTGTTTTGACTTCGGATGCCCTTCCTGCCGCAATCCTCCAATTTTTATCTGAGCCACCAGGCCCTAATTTTCATAATTTTCTTGGTGTCAGGTGCAACACATAATCTAAAACTTTAAGTTAAAATGCAAAGGTGTGACACACAACAAATATGAAGTATGTACACAGAGATACAATAAAAATAAAATAAGAAGCTATGCAGAGAAAATGTGCAATGGAAGAAACTGTTCTTTTGGCAGGAGGTCCTGGTATTGATGGACTGGAGCCTCTTGCCAGAGGGGAGGGGCTTAAAGAATTTGTGTCTTCTTTTAAATATTTGTAGAAATAAAACACAGAAAACCATAGTTCTCACTATAATCCCACCAGAATGTCCAACAAGGAAAATGGACAAATAGGTACTTAGTCTACTGCTGAAACAAACAATCTATGTAATCCATCACCACCCACTATGAAAAATAAACACATAGTACAGTTATCACCTTTCTTACAGTTTCAACTTACAAACTGGGAAATTATAACCTTCTAAAAGTAGAATTAATGGCAGAGTTACTGTATTGGCTTTAAGTGGATTCTACAGATGTATGTTGTGGCTGATCAGTGTATTGTGGCTTTATGTAGCACACTTATTTTCTGTGCTACATAATTCAGTATGTGATGTAGTTTCAATCTAAAATATCAAAAAAATAATAAAAGGCAAGAAATCTTTACTTTTCACTTCCACTGTTTTGTTGAAAGTATGTTCTAAAATTCTTTTCATGTCTGTTTGTTTCTCCAGAGGTTCAACTTTGTGTCTCTGCCCACTGATGTCCTGGAGATTGAGGTGAAAGATAAGTTTGCGAAGAGTCGGCCAATCATTAAGCGCTTTCTTGGGAAGCTCTCTGTCCCTGTCCAGAGGCTGCTAGAAAAGCATGCCATTGGGTATAACACACACACACATACACACACACACATTATGCATATTAATGTAGAGGTTTTTCATTGTTTGAAGCAGTGAAACTGTAGTGTAGATATTACTCTTGGCCTTACATTTACATTTAGTCATTTGGTAAATGCTTTTATCCAAAGCATCTTACAATGGAGGTGCAAAGCAAGCAAAATTGCTACTGTAAATCACAGAGAAGACATTGGCAAGTGTCAGGAGTGAAGATAATAGATAAGGAATAATACATTTGTTTTTTTGTAAGTGCATAGATGTAAGTATACTTGATGACTCAGGCCTTCAGAGCCGAGTCTTCCCACATACAACAGCCCACAGACAGCCCTAGAGATAAAGGATGTAGGTGGCTGTACCAACTGCAAATCACGTTGGACCATCTAATTTTAAACTTTAAAATGTGTACAGACATTTTAGTCAAATCCACAAATATTGCCATAGCAGTGTCTGTTTTCAGTGTTCCTATTTTTCCTTACCCTTTCCTTTTCCCTGCAGGGATCGGGTTGTGAGTTATTCTCTGGGTCGCAGGTTACCAACAGATCACGTCTGTGGCCAGCTGCAGTTCCGCTTTGAGCTGACCTCCTCTATTCACCCAGGTTCATGGTTCACCGTGATATAGCAGCATAGACATGTCAGCGTCACCTCCAGCTTATATGAAGTGTGTTTCTCTGTGTTCATTCTTTTCTTAGACGATGAGGAGGTCTCCCTGGTAATAGAGCCAGCCCAATCTCAGGGGCGAAATGCAGATGCCAACAATGCTCCCGATGCTGCTGATGATGACACGCTAAGTGTGGGGCCTGACATGCCTGACCTCCCTTTGGATGTCCACCCTGACTCTGAGACCTCTTCAGCACCAGCTTTCACCACTGAGGTCTCTACACCCAAGCAGGATCAGCCTCTTACTGAGGAGGTCGAGGTTGACGCATTACCAGGAGCAGAGAATGGAACCACGGAGGAGGAGAGCACAGTGAAGGAGGAGCCCCCACTTACTGAGCCCCAGGTGGACCCAAAGGAGGGAACATCAGCTGAACAACAGGAGGAAAGTTGTGGAGTGATGGTACAAGATGGAGGAAAGGAGGAGAGGCACCAGGAAGAAAGAGCAGAGGAACAGACAGAAGCATCTGCACCCCATGCTGAGGAGGCAGCAGTAGAAGACAAGGAGGTTGAGGAGCTAAAGCCAGACTCTGATAATCATGTAGCAGTAACAGCGAACAATGGAGCAACTACTCTGGAGGCTCCCACACAAAAAAACACCACCTCCCAGGAGAGCCCTGCAATGCCAACTGAAGGTTCTGCGCAGGAGGTATCAGAGGGAGGAGACCGACACTGCACCCCCTGCAACTGCCAATCCCTTTTTTCTAACTACAACTCCCAAGCTTCCTCACGCCGTAAAAACCGCCCCTGCTCCCTGCCAGTGTCAGAGCTGGAGACGGTGATAGCATCAGCCTGCGGTGAGCCAGAGACGCCACGATCCCACTACATACGAATTCACCACCTCCTCCACAGTCTCCCCTCAACCCAACACAGGCCCCCCAGCCAAGAGGAGGAGACTGTGGAGGGAGATAATACAAACACCACTGAAGACACCACCTCCACATCACTAACACTCAAAACATCCAAAGACAGAGAGGAGGAGGGACAGGAAGAGGATGAAGAGGAGGCTACAACCCAGTCTCCCTCTCTGGTATGACCAGTGATGGGCTAATTGTCATCAGTGTTAATGGAGCCCTACAGTACACCCCCACTTCAAATGTATTAAAGCTACAATGGCCTAAAACGGATGCAATTATTTAGGTCAAATTTTCAGAACAGAAACAGTGCAAAAAAATAAGACATAAAATAGTTAATATATTTAAACAAAGCATAAGCTGTTAGCTCTGAAGTGATTAGCTGATAAATTGTTTAATTTTAATGGACAGAAATCTTTTACATTTGTTTTATTATTTAAAACTGAGCGTCACATAATGGTCTGATGATTTACATGAACTTTTCTTTGTTTAATAAATAATAACTTATGTCATTTTATTTAATTAATCATATTTTCAACAATGCTGAAATGAAATCTACAACGCATTGCCTCTACTCACTTGTACATAATGTCTTTTTAGTTTGCAAAGTGATTTGACTTATTGCTCTGTGGCCAAAACTGACTACTCATATACACCATTTCAATGGGTGCCAAGTTTTCGCATTCCAAAATGCTTAGTCGGGATATAAAAAAAACATTATATGCCAATTATCACCCCAGATGCTCTGAATCAACCGGAAAGAAGAAAATTATTATTGTAGGAAAAAATTAAGTTATCCTTTCACATTGTTATCACTAAGCATTTTACTATCATCATATGAGGTCTACTAACTGTGACAGGCCATCATCTTCTTTCTCAATTCTCTCTGGAGCCCAATAAAGTGTGTTTCATTAATGTATTTTGTTGGTAATGGTGAAATGAAAACTATGCACTTGAATTTATTACATTTTCTATGTCTTTGTTTGCAGACATTGTTTTTTACAATGTCTGCAGCTAATTTATGATCAGTGTGGTAACATACTTCTTAATGGTGCATCGCACATTGCTCTGTTTATTTTGTATCTGTATTTCCTGAACAGTTAGTGAAGAAACATTTATTCTTTCTGAAAATAAATTGTCGGTGCAGGCATTTACCCAACATCTTCCTAGGTCCCAATTTAACCAAAGTTAAGAAAAGAACTGCAAGTGAACAAAAGGCTTTATCATTTTTTAGTTAGTATTGAAAATTTACCCCAACCTCCAGTGGGTTAGGTAGGTCCTCTACAGGCATAACATCATACGAAACACTAGCAGGAGATCATTTTAGTACATAGCCAATCATCATGCATGTCAGTGACCAAGGCTGAATTTAGGACCAGGGCATAGTGTGTCTTTATGTACAAATTTTAAGGATTGTTTTATTACAAAATGTCAACGTATTTTCCTGTATCATGCTACCTACATGATTCCTATATTGTCCTAAATGAGCAGCGCAAAAGGTACCGCTTCCACAGCCAGTGCAGAAACATTGAAATCAGTCAAATTGAATCAAGCCTTGAGAGCCTCCTCAAGCCTCGTTAAACAAACCTGTTCACAGTTATGCCCAGTTTAACCCCATATTTTACTACAGTCAATCTGAAATGTGTAACCAGATTATGTTTGCACTGCAAAACAGTCATCACCCCCTCCCTTAAAACTGGTGTATTCTTATAGGTTGTGGAGTGCCCAGGGCCGTGCTGCCACCGCTCTCTACCCCGCAGCCTCTCCATTGAACGCCTGTCTGAGCTAAACCAGCTCCTGGAAGGTGAGGGAGGAGGACAGGAGCCAATCAGGAGGATCTCTCCCTCTCGCTTGGAGAGTGAAGAGGGGAACTCCAACAACAGAGTAGGAAGAAGAATTTGCGGAAGCCCCCATAGACCTCCAGGTGAAAATGAGTGCGAGTTTTGTGACACTTCCTGCTACAGCACCTCCTGCTACAGCACTTCCTGTTACAGCACGTCATGCTACAGCAACTCGGGCTACGAGGGGAGGAGCCGCTTTTGCAGCCACACACGCCTCTCCTCAGTGGACAGCAACAGACTCTCTGGCAGCACAGTCTTCTCCTCCCAGGATGAAGATGAAGATGAGGAGAGTGCCTTTGAGTCCGTACCCGACACCGGCCCCACGCCAGAGGACCAGGAGGCAGGCGATGCAAGAATAGAGAGGAGGCCAGGGAGGTGGAAGGAGGCAAGGAGGAGAGAGCAGGGGGATCCAGCTGTGGCTGGCACCAGTGACAGGAACAGCATTGGTGAGAGAAAACATGACTTTCTCATTGTCTGTCTGCAGGAGTCTCAGCTTTTTGGTAAACATGTATTTTATATTATTGTATCGGATTTTAGTGTGTTACCAACTACGATCACGGGTCTTATGACTTATTTTTTACTTCTCCAGTCACTTTCATCCGGCTGCCCTGTTTGCTCTTTGCTGCTCAGTTTTTTTAGGATAGTTTTGCAGTTTTCCTTTTAATGACTGATTGAGACATAAATGATTTGCTCATGGTTTATTTAATTTGGATTTGACAAAGAAATATCAAATAATATCTCATTTATCTCAAAGTGAAAACAATCTCTCTAAATAATCAAAATTAATTACAGACATAAAACTGAGAGAGAAATCAAAAGTCACACAATTAGATAAATAGAGAAATGTGATTGTATTTTAGGGATTGTAGTATAAATACTCCTGTATCTGCAATTAAAGATGAAAGAACACAAGCAATTCCTTAAAAGAAATATTGAAAAAGTAGTCTGGAAATGAATACAAGAACATTTAAAAGTCAATCACTATCCTTTAGAGTAGAGTTAAATCCAATATTAAGAAATGGAAGGAGCATAGGTGAAGGCCGTCCTTTTGTTTGGTCAAAAAAGCCAAATTAAATTAATTATGATTCAATATTGTAATAAAAAACAAATCCATGAAAACGTTTAAAGGTACTGAATAGTTTTTATAGGCATTGTGCTTTATATTATGTGTTCTATACACATTGGATATGAAATAATGTAAATAAAGACACTTTAACATGCCAGGTCTCAACTTTAGTTTGTTTAGGTTTACATCAATAATGATTAAATGACCTAACATAAAAATTACCCAGTTTTAATAAGTATTGTCCTAACTAAATTAAAGCCAGATTATATTTAAGCCGGTAAACTTTGGATACTTTGCTGTGTGTGAACCTACTTGCATTTTCTAACAAACTACTTACTAGTGAGATTTTTGAAGGTAAATCTTCCTTCTCATCAACCCTTGTTTTTTTCACAATAGAACATAAACAGCATATCAGATGTTGAAACAGACATTTTACCGATCATGGAAAATATTAACTCATTTTTAATTTTCAATTTGTTATGTAGGTTTTACACATTGTCCCAACTTTTTGGAATTGGGGTTGTATTTAATTTCATTCTTAAGCTGGTCTTCATTTATTTAGTCAAAATATTAGTGTGTCTTTTAGAGATAGAGGTTTGTTATTTAAATACGTTTAAGACATGTAAAAATTAGGTGAATACTGCAGCGATAGTGTATGTCCAGATGGTATCTGTGCAGGGGAGACATGACCAGTCTGAGTTTACTGGTGCTGAGATTGGACATTCATGTAAAACCATGCCAAGCCATCTTATTGCCTGTATTAAAAATCATTATCTTTCCCATCATTCTCCAGTATCTGTGTAATCATATCAATTATACTGCGTAGTTCCTCAGTTGAGTGTTTCACAGTGGGTTTAGGCTGTCTCACTGTTTTCTGACCAGTGTTGTGTGAGTCACACAACTGTTAGCTCACAGTTCTGTTCAGGTCTTGCAGGAGGTTGTGGCATGTAACTGATTACATTCTAATTTAACCTATGCACTGTACAGCCCATGAACACCTCACACACACATAACCAGAACTAAGTCCTTCCCAATCACAATCCCCCTTCATGTAAAATTAAGCTCAGGTTCAGGTTCTTAACTTGCAATTAGATAGGTTAGTTCAGCTAACAGAATTCTGCTTGCATTAAACACACAGTGCATTCATTCATAACATTTCTTCTGACTCGGTGATGTTGAGACCAGGGCTATGTGGAGACACATTCTTGTTCTTCTTGACTTTACAATTGTTCTTAGAGATTGTGCCTGTTTGTTTGTCCTGTGGCAGAATTAATTTGGTAACAAACAGACACTGATGGTTACATATAAACTATGTAACCATTGTTTGGTTTAAAGATTGTTTTTGTTGGACACTTTTAAGATTAGAGATCATTGCAAATTGATCCACATCATACTTTCCATTTCACTACATAAAGGAAACTTGCTGCTTCCTGGATTTGGCACAGAATGTTGCTAAAAATCATTCATGCACTGCTTTGCATGGCTACTGCTAGTGTGACACAAAATAGAGATTCCACACCCTTGTGTGTTATGTCCAGTGTTTTCCTAGTCTGGCAGATAGTGTAACACATCCCCGAACATGTAGTGATTTATCCCACACTTTCTCTCTGATTACCTGTAGGCTCAGGCTTCTCACCTCCTGTTGGTCATCTTCCAGTCCTGCGACCAAGCCATGACCTAAACCATTTTCCTGCTGCCACTGACCAAGCCTTACCTCCAAGTAAGAACCAACATCTCCTTAGTCTTACTCTGGAGTTCCATCTAGCACCTTAGTTTGTTGTGAATGTGGCTGTTTGTTTGTGCATGCTATCATGGTAAATGGTCGGCACTTATACAGCGCTTTTCTACATATTGGCACTCAAAGTATTTTACACTGCTTCTTATTCACCCATTCACACTCACAATCACACACACACACCGATGGGGGAGCTGCTATGCAGCTGGCCAACACTCACCGGGAGCAACTAAGTTGGGGTTCAGTGTCTTGCTCAAGGACACTTTGACATGTGACCAGAGGAACCAGGTATCGAAGCAACATCTGGAGGATTGGTGGACGACCGCTCTTCCCTCCTGCGCCACAGTCTATCATGCTGTATTTCTTTTATACATAGATTCTCTGCTTTGTGTTTATCATCATCATCTCATTGTCCCTTCTTGGATAAACCTTTAATTTCACCAAAGGGTGAAATACTAGATGTTTTAAGGGTTTTCTGGTCTTCATTGATTCCAGAGGAAAGTGAGTTTCCTGAAAGCTCAAATTCCACACTCCCCTAAAAGTATTGTAACAGCAAGGTCAATTGACTTGTTTTTGCTGTACACTGAAGCATTTTAGTCTAAGATCAAGAGTTGGATATGACAAGATGTTTGAGAATTTCAGCTTCCACTTGAGGGTGTTTACACCATTGTTGGTGCTTTTTCTTATCAATAACAGCTTCCAGACAAAACGTTCTGACACATATTCCACTATTCATGTAACATTCCACAGACTTACGGCTTCATAGATGAGTCGCTCCAAGCAGCTTTTTGATGATTTATTGGCATCAGACTTTCTTATGTGCCTCCTAGCCTTCACTGCGCATGTGCTGCCACCCTGATCCACATGATCAATCCACTATAAGCAGATGGCACAATTAAAATTTACTATAGTGAAATGATTTAACACAAAATAACAATAACTTACTTAACTATGTAAAGCTGTTTTGGCTCTTACAAGCATAATACACGAAACAACATGAAAGACAGAGCCTTCCGTATTAGATCACATTTGATCTCTTACAAAAGTATTGGAATATGTAACTCATGGTTTTTCTGTGAGGTTGTAATGTTGTTTGCGCAAACATTTGCATAGCCAATACAACAATTTGGAATGTCTTAAAAAAGAAAGAAACCAGTGGTATACTGAGCAATATGTACAGAGCAGGTCAGGAAAGGAAAACAACAACAGCTGATGACAAGCATTGTGAAAGCTGTGACGAAAAACCCGAAATAAACAGACATCACCAACCACCTCTACAGAGCAGAGATTAAGGTATCACAATCCACCATTCGAGGAAAACTCATTATTCACTCAGCAGCAGTAATAATCAGAAAATTAGGTTGGAATTTGCATAAACGTACAAAGATGTGTAGCACAGTGGCATAGTGTCATGGTCGGTCCTGTTTAGCTGCTTCTGGGATAAACTTATTTTAAAAGCTTTGTGGCAGATTGCCACAAATTGCATTGCATTATTAATTACTGTTAAGAGGTTTTTATTTATTTATTTATTTTTTACTAATCAACAGAAAAACACATCCTAGAATAGAAAAGTAACGTTTGTTCGTTTTTGTCCCCACTGTTGGCACAGATTGGGAAGCTCGTGTCGACAGCCACGGCAGAGTTTTCTATGTTGACCATGTCAGCCGGACAACAACCTGGCAGAGACCAAGCCACAGTGGCAAGTGTAACCACAGCATTCCCCGTTCAGGATCCACCCAGCAGATGGAGCAACTCAACAGAAGGTCAGGGTGGGGGTAGAGAGAAACGGAGAGTGTCACAATCTTAAGGCACTCACCTAATATTCACCCAGTACTGTCAACCAAATTATAATAGCACTGAGGAGCATTAACATCCTGAAGTTATAGCAATGTATAGCAATATGTCATATTCTAACATGAAGCTGTAAAATGGGAGTTATATGGAGAGCCACTAATTTAGAGTAGTAACTTTCCTATATAGACAGACAAACTCACATGTTCTGATATGTTTCTTATAAAACAGAATCATTTTATAACAATAACTTGGAAAATATGTCTAATTTGTATTGTGAATATTGTGAATTATAATGTGAATAAGATCCCATTTGTGGTTAACAAAATGAACTATGGTGTTATGGCGGCCACAACAAGCTGCTGTAACATTTATATTTATTATTTTTTAAATGTTTTTATTTATGTTAATTTTTTATGCTGTACTATCTCTGGTTTTAAAATGCTTACTGGTAAAACTTGCAGGGTTCAGTTTTTCAGTGTTAGACATTTCTTTTAAATCATATAATACCAACATATATAATTATGAAATACCAAAATGCCTTAACTGTATCAGTGAACATGTATATATACTGATTTTGGTTGTAGTTATCCTGAGCTGAAAAGTGTTAAAAATTGTTTGAGAAAATCTCAGCAATGTACACTGGTCCTGTAGAGGAGTTACACTGACATCTGGTGACTAGAAGTGGATTTTAAACTGAAATACATTTTTTGTGATGCAAATCAGAAAATAAGCATATGAAAAATATGGAATACATTAACATTACCACCCAAGCTTAAAATAATCAATTATCAAGTAGCACTAAAGAGGCGTTGATAACAATGGAAATGGTTGTTGTGAAAAGTTCAAATACCCGTTGAAAATCCAGTAATATATAAGAAGCCATTCAAATGTTTCATCCTTTATACTTCTATAATAGGTTGATATGTTTTTATGCAGGTACCAAAACATCCAGAGGACCATGGCAACAGAGGAGGAAGGTCGCAGTCAGAGGTTGGAGCGCAGCAGCAATACAGAAACCGATTCTGATTCCTCTTCAACAGGTACGGCACTCACACCTTGAACTCACATCACCTGTAGCTTTCACGCCATCTGATGTGCGGGCGTAAGAGTTTTGGACTCCATGCCCATTTGTTTAGATTATTAGTTCAAGCTGTAAATACTGGCCCTGCTTTCTTATCCATGCTTGTTTTTCTGCGAGCAGGTCCTTCCTCTCCTGTAAATCACCAAAAGCTGAGCAATCTCCTCCAATCACCTGCTGTTAAGTTCATCACACACCCAGAATTTTTCACTGTGTTGCACAGTAACTATGTAAGTACAACATACACACACATAGATTACGTTAAAGTTGAAAAATACATTTGATTATATTCTTTAATTATCTATATACCGTATCCTCTGTTCACATGTACTTTAAAAGAAACACACTGTTGGACATAGTCTTCCTCTGTGACCATTACACAACATAACATTCCTTTTTACTCCATGTATTTGTTGGGTATTTTTAAAGATTTTCAGTTTAAAATGCAACAATTTAACTTTGACAACTGCAAAGCTACATGCAGGCTAGATTAATAGTAGACATACAAAAGTAAAACAATAAGAAAAACAAATAAAAAAACAATAAAATAGACAGTGGAAGCAGCCATTGTCCTGTATGTTGTTATGGGTTGGTAAAAAAACAAATACAGTAGCAATTAACATTGTATCCAATTAGTGTTTATTATTATCTTTTAGAAGTAAAATTGTTCATGTTTCTGCAGGCAGCCTACCGGATGTTCACCAGCAGCAGCTGTGTGAAACACATGATCCTAAAGGTGCGTCGTGATGCCCGAAACATTGAACGCTACCAACACAACCGAGACCTGGTGGTTTTCCTCAACAAGTTTGCAGACACCCAGCTGGAGCTGCCGAGGGGCTGGGAGATCAAGACCGACCCCCAGGGCAAGGTCTTTCACTTTCCACATTTAGAGGGACATGAATGGGTCTAGGGCGTAAATGTAGATAACTCACAGTCAGCAGCAGTGTCTCACACTTTGAAACAGCAACTAACCAAAATGAACCGATACTCCTGTTCAGCTGTATGAAGATGAAACTTGTTGAATGGTGCAATAATCTTTTGAAAACCAACATTAAGTTCTAACTCTAATCAAATGATGTCCTCCTAATTCATATATCTTTTGTCTCCCAGTCTTTCTTTGTAGACCACAACAGTCGAGCAACAACCTTTATTGACCCTCGGATGCCACTGCAGAATGGCCGCCTGCCCGGCCACCTCGCTCACAGACAGCACCTTCAGAGACTACGCAGTTACAGCGCAGGAGAGGTACTCAAACCGTGTATTTTTACTCACTACTTTAAGATCCCCTCTCCTCTCTAGTATTTCTTAGAATATCAAAGGGTTGTTTTTTTTTAAATGCTGAATCAGCATCTTTACTAATTCTGCCGCTTTTAACAGGGATTAGAAATATCAGTACTCCTACATGCTTTATTCCATGTTTGTATTTTTTATGTAGGCTACAGATCAGGGTTATACTGCAAATCTTCAGTCTCCAAGTAATCCAGCGATAGTTGTGGACAGTAAACATCCATGGTTGCATTGCAGATAACCCACACAGCTTTGAGCATGTTGTTAAGTGTCAGACTTAATCCTGGGGTTAAGAACAGCAGCTGTCTCAGTGAGTAATGGCTTCTGTTGGTGCTTGTTCTCAGGCTTCAGACGTGTCTAGGAGTAGAGGAGCGTCTCTGATGGCAAGGCCTGGAAACAGCCTGGTAGCCGCCATACGAAGTCAGCATCACGCTGACTCGCAACAACTGACTGCTCCATGTAGGCACAGTGACAACAACTCATTATTACTCAATATTTACTGTAGACAGTATATGGATTGAATTTTTAACTGTTACTATTTTTTTCTGAAGACCTTTCAGAAACAGGCTTTTTCTGCTTCCCTTTTTCACCAGCTTACAATGACAAGATAGTGGCCTTCCTTCGACAACCGAACATATTTGACATGTTGCAAGAGCGACAGCCCAGCTTGAGCAGAAACCACGCACTGAGGTGTCTTTCTTTTCTACATGACTGATCCAAACATACAATCATCCTTCGTTTTATACTTGCTGTCCATGTGTAGGTAATGTATAGAAAATGTGCTTAATTACTTAGTGGATCAGTGTTTAATTTGGTATGGGTGGTAATTCTAATGAGGCTTTATACAGCGGCATGGTACAACATGCAAATTCCTCTTGGTGGCCTAAAGAAAAGAGTAAAAATAAGTAGAAGAAACAATTATTTGTAGCTGAGTAAAATAGCAAAGAAACATACAAGTTAGTGACTTGTATGTTGTAAGCCAAACCAAAACAGAAATGCTGAACTTAGTGGCACTTTTTGGTCCCCAGTGCTTGCTTCCTTTAAAAACACATGTGTCTTAAGCTAATGTGATGCTTCAACAATCCAATTTAGACAACCACTGTGAGTGCTTAATTCTCTACATCGCATGCACTGCAATAGAAATGACTTTACTAAATATACTTTGTACGTTGTGTCATATTATTGATCGCTTTAATATTTGCAGTCAGGTTCATTTCAAGAACTTCCTTTCGTAAGAGTCTTTCAAAAGTTTCTACTATATTATTGGACTCATGCTGTGAGTCATTCTAACACAATCATATTGGATGAATGTTTGCACATTCTAATCTGCTGGTAAGGGGAAGTGGGGATGTTTGATAGGAACCGTAACTGATGTTAACTGATAAAGTTTACATAGATACAGTTTTCTTGGTGACAGAGCTCAACAGGTCTCAAACAATAGGTTTCAGTGCCAAACCCAGATATTTGCCTGTATGAACAATTGATAATATTGAACCATTTTTCCTTTTTTTCCCTGTTCCCTCAGAGAGAAGATCCACTACATCCGGACAGAAGGTACCCAGGGGGTGGAGAAGTTGTCATGTGATGCAGATTTGGTCATCCTGTTAAGGTTAGCACCACGCGGATTTCAATACTAAAACTAGTATAGATATAGGCTTGTATTTTTTACTCAACAGCGTTGCTTTGAGACACTTTTGCTATCAGCAGATAAACCAATCAGCCGTAAGATTAACATGACCTGGTGGTTTTAATATAAATATGAGATTAACGCTTCACATTTTTGCGAAATAAAAACCTGTCACTCCACTTCACCTCTCTTTCTCCTCCAGTGACATTACAGAATGTCAGACTGATGTAGTTATTCTGGGAGTGACAGAGACAGAGCAGAAATGTGTCCAGTAACAGGAGGACAGGAACATTAAAACTGTGTCCATTGGAACCAGGACAGCCTCAGGTTACCTGATTTTTACAGCGCCACATAGACAATCACTTTACCAATGCCATGCGCACAGGAAGTAGAATTATTCATAGTTAACTAAACACTATTTTAAAAATAAGTTTTAAATAATTGCTATCATTACTAACACATGCAGAGAAAAAGTAAACAAAGTTAACTGCATAATGACTTTGCAATATAAAAATCATTTTTAACACTTTGTTTAAGTTCTATCGACTCTGGATAAACGGAAGGGGGGGGGGGGTCGTACCAGTCACTGCTGGTATTGAGTTTGTGTGCTTCTACATCTCTGCACACAGTGTATCACATTTTGCTGTGTATGGGCCTGTGTGGCTGCAGACTGTTCAGTGAGTATGCTGACCTTTCTGCTCCATGACATTATTAAGACCACCAGTGCTAATGCTGTGGCATCAGTGCATGAACCCAAAAACCTCGACACGATAAAAATGTCAGCTATCTATGTTGATATTTGTTGCTGGTTTTAAATCACAAGCTATGTAGACATGTGACATCATGGTATAATGATGAGTAACACTTATACACTACGTTTCAGGTATGTCATGTCTCTGCTTTTCTATCTTCCGTTGGTGTAGTTTATTTGAAGAGGAGATCATGTCCTATGTTCCACCGCACCCTATCCATACTGGCTTCAGCTTCTCTCCCCGCTGTTCGCCCGCCTCCTCGCCACAGAACTCTCCTGGTAGGTCCAGCCAGCCAAAAGCAGATGTCTGTCAAGTGCTATAGTAGTGCAGAGTACAAGGTGAATAGTCTCAACAGGGAGGAAGTGGAACCCGAAGGAAGCAGTTTGTAAGGCTCAGCCAATACTTAGAAACAGGGCGATTGTAAGGCGTGTATGGTATCACAGCCTATTTATTCATAGGAGTATATCAACAAGAAGATGCTAGATGTGCAAAGGCAGTCACTCAGCAGGGCCAATGGATGAGGTGGAAAAAGAAGATATTTACAGGGATACGTGTAAGCAGCATGATTAGGTCCACAATCTGAGTGGATAGATGGACAAAGACCCAGCCCGTCCTTTGTGTTCAGATGAAGCTTCACTTTGACATGTTCTATCAGGCTGTAGAAGAAGCCCTGCCTAGGGGCAGTACATCCTGAGAAAAAACCCAGTGTGTAGCAGCAGCCATTGAGGTAAACTCACTGGAAGCAAAAGGATTTTTTTTTTTATTTGTTTTTTACATTTTTTGCAAACTATTGTTCACTTTTTGTTTCTTTTACTGTTTGTTGTTTTAAACTGTTTTGTATATTAGGCCAGTTTGCATTAGTGTTCTTTCTGCAAACCTTTGAAAACATTAGATGTCCAATTATATTTTAGATAACTATGTTTAATTTTAACCTCTCATTTCACTTCCTCCTTGTTTTTTGCTGTGTGTGTGTGTGTGTGTGTGTGTGTGTGTGTGTGTGTGTGTGTGTGTGTGTGTGTGTTTCTAGGCTTGCAAAGGGCCAGGGCTCCTGCCCCTTATCGCAGAGACTTTGAAGCCAAGCTAAGAAACTTTTACAGGAAATTAGAGGCCAAGGGCTATGGCCAAGGACCAGGCAAGATCAAGTAAGACTGGCTACATATTCCATATATAAGATGATATATAAGATTCCATATATATATATATGACCTGTGGCTGTTTTAGATTGTTAATCAGGAGAGAACATTTGCTGGAAGGAACCTTCAATCAGGTGATGGCGTGCTCCCGCAAAGAGCTGCAGAGGAACAAACTTTATGTCACCTTCGTTGGGGAGGAGGGGTGAGACACATACATGTTCACACCTGTTCTATATTTAATGCAGTATGTAGTGTGGTAGTCTCACAAGGTTTGGAAGTGTAATATTTACTGATTGTTAAATTGCTAGCATTCTTGTTTTTTTTTTTTTTGGACATTTGGTAATGTTTGCAGTTAAATACAGAAACACACACACACACACAAGAACTATTACACTATTACAAAAATATGTACTAATACTCACTGGGAAAAAAATCTGGTAATTAGGTATTTTCAACAGTTTCAAGGTAGCAGTTCAATGGAAACAGTTCAATGGATGGGTTTTTGATAGATATGGGGTAGATTAACTCAAAAATGACTGAGAGCTTTTGAGGAGATTAACCTCAATTATTAACCTTTTTTAGTAGAAAAAACCCTGTGTGCTTATTTTAAAACTAAGTTTTCTTACATTGTGGGGCAACAAACAGCACGAGGAAGCTACTATCTGTCATTACATACTGTATTTTGTGAGTTTGGTTGGAGGTAGATAAATAGATCAGAACTGATTTTTCAAAAAATATACCATAAACCAAATATGTAAAAATATTGACTCAGTCTCGCTTCTTATCTCTTCAGGTTAGATTACAGTGGTCCATCCAGAGAGTTCTTCTTCCTCTTGTCTCAAGAGTTGTTTAATCCGTACTATGGTTTGTTTGAATACTCGGCCAACGACACTTACACCGTTCAGATCAGCCCCATGTCTGCATTTGTTGAGAACCATCTGGAATGGTAAGATGCTCAAGTCAATCAGTCTTTATATATCTAAATATATTAAAAATTGGTAAATCTTTGTATTAGAGAGCAGTTTGTTGAAATGTTAGTTGATGAAAATCTTCATAATTATAAATTTGGTGCTAAGAGCTGTTGGAATTGAAAAGGTTAACTCTTTCCAACACTTAAACTACAGGCCATTTTGACCTTAAAAGAGTAGTGTTTTGTTGCTACGCTTCCTCATCTCAATTCTGGTCCTGAAGTATACTATTGTAGTATGTATACACTGTTGATGGAGAACAAAATCTACACTTTTCATCCAGTGTAAAAACACATCCGGAAGTTAACCTGAAACTGTCTCAGGTTATCTTCTGCCATGGCTTAGAAATATATTGTGGTAGTCACATATAGGTCGAATAGGGTATTAGGGTCTGTGCTCTCCTGATAACAGGTTTGTAAATGTGTTATGGTTTGTAGATCCAAGAAGAAGATTGGAGAATGATTTGTAGGCTATTACTACAACCAAAGTGTCCCAGAATAAATTAAATCAATCTGGTGTGAGGACAATGTATTAAAGGGTTCATTAGAAGAGTGTATGGTTTAATAGAAAATACCTACAGTAGTAGCTACCTGCACTTAATATTTAAAAAAAAATAATGTGATGTCAAAGGAAGCTTTGTTTTACAGTAAATTTAACAAAAAGGATATATGTTTGTATGAAAATGTAATGAAATGTTACTTTAATCACATTTCATTTTAATTGTTTATGTAACAAAGTCAATGAATCTATTTACTGATTTTCCCATATGTGTGCATATGTGCGTGGTGTGTGTCCAGGTTTCGTTTCAGCGGTCGTATCCTAGGTCTGGCTTTGATTCACCAATATCTGCTGGATGCTTTCTTCACCAGACCTTTCTACAAGGCCCTTCTCAGACAGTCAGTAAACACATACACGTTTATAATGTTTGTGATTTGTCAGTTTAGGTAGACAAAAATAGAAGAATATTTATTTGAATGGACAAGAATTTAATCTAGTAAAATTATAATTGGAAAGATCAACAGCTATGTTAGAAAGGCAAGAAGTTACAGTAACACAGATTTGCAAGGTGCATGTTAGTAAGAATTAGTTAACTTTTAGAAATTTGACTTTTAACCTCTGGTGCAACTTTGGATGACTTTGGTAGCTATGGTGATAGAATTTGTTCCCAATTACAACACCTACACATTTTGCATTTATCAGAGCCTCTAACCGATGTTCCTCCACAATGATAGTCCAAGCTGGTGTAATATAGGGACATTCACCCATTTACAGAAACAAAGTAATTTGTTTTGTTTAAATTTGACCTTTATTTGTATAGGGACCTTTGCTGAGAGGTCAGTCTTTTTTATATATTTTTGGGACCTTTTCTTACAGTTACTCATGTTAATAATTTGTTTCTTGCCATCCACCCATGTGTCCCAACTTAACAACAGTTTAGGCATCTGGATTGTGTGTTTTTTAAATCTGTCTGAACATCCTCTTCACCAGAGTTATTTCAAATGGTGTAAATTAATGCTGGCCTAGTTAACAGATACTGCTAGTCTATTAACTATGTGCTAATTATAAAGTTTTGTGGCTTGTATTAGTAACCTCTGTCATCACACAGGGCGACCGACCTGTCTGATCTGGAGTATTTGGATGAGGAGTTCCACCAGTCTCTGCAGTGGATGAAAGACAATGACATCACTGATATCCTAGACCTCACCTTCACAGTCAATGAGGAGGTCTTCGGCCAGGTCAGCTTTTGAGCGTGTCCCTCTATGTTCAGTATTATCATTGTATGTATTTTTGTTGGTTTAAGGGTAGTAGCAGTAGTATGACCATACACAATATCTCCACAGTTCAGTGTAGACAGTATGGTTAAGTGTATAATATTTTGTAGTATCTTATGATAACATAATAATAATAAAGTAATTGCTCTTTTGAAGTTGGATTTGTGGCATACAAGATTTTATCTTTGGCATAAACATTTGCATAGCAATGCAAAATAAACAGTATTTATGTAGTAAAGTAAAAGAACACCAAGCATTTTGCAGGTTACTTGTTAACCAGACTTACTGTGCTGTTAGGTGACAGAGCGTGAGCTAAAGTCGGGCGGCTCCAACCTGCAGGTGACTGAAAAAAACAAGAAGGATTATATAGAGCGAATGGCCAAGTGGAGAGTGGAGAGAGGAGTGGTGCAGCAGACCGAGGCACTGGTCAGAGGTTTTTATGAGGTAAAATATATTGCACACGACCTTTTCAGCATTCAGGTGGTAAAAACTACCACAGAATTATTTAAATGTCAAGAGAAAATAAGTACTAATTGGTAACCAACTTTATACGTCATTCCATGATACAACACTAAGCTCACAGGCCTACCACCTAAAGCTGTAGGGAGTGATATGTTAAACTAAACCCTACAAAGACAGATCCTAAGTTAAAATCCATTACATCACTACATCAACTTGCTTCAAAATATGAAGTAATTTAGCTCATTTTTACAATTCCCATAGATGTGAATACTTTCCCATCCCCATCCCCAGCCGTGCAGTGCCGGCCCCAAGCCCGGTAGAAGTTGGGGAGGGTTGCGTCAGGAAGGGCATCCGGCGTAAAAACTGTGCCAAATCAACATGCAACCCTGAATTCACGGGATAAAGCTGAAAGGACAAAAAAATAAAATAAAATAGATGTGAATACTTGTTGTTGTTGTGATTTTTATTTATTTAATCTTTTTTTTTAACTGTACATTTTTTATCCCCATCCCAGGTGGTAGACTCCAGGCTGGTGTCTGTGTTCGATGCACGGGAGCTGGAGCTGGTTATTGCAGGGACAGTGGAGATCGACCTCTCTGACTGGAGAAGCAGCACTGAGTACAGAGGAGGTGTGTACTACTACACCAAAATACCTTACAAACCCCTTTTACTCCTGGTACGATCACATGTTCACATGAAGAAAGCAGGTTGTTATTGAAGATCAGATGCTCATACAGTTGATTGAATGCAGCTTAGCTCAGATTGCGTTTATCTCAGCAAAATGTGAATGAGGTCTGTGTGGTCTGGACACAATATTAGTTAAGATTTTCTCAAATATAAATATTTGCTTGTGATTAGGTTACCATGATGGTCATATAGTGATGCGGTGGTTCTGGGCTGCTGTGGAGCGCTTCAACAATGAGCAGCGTCTTCGCCTTCTACAGTTTGTCACTGGGACATCCAGTGTTCCCTATGAAGGCTTTGCTGCTCTGCGGGGATCCAATGGCCTCCGGCGCTTTTGCATCGAAAAGTGGGGCAAAGTCACATCACTACCCAGGTATCTAAGACTGTTAACTGTAAACTCATGTTCACGTTCTCTCAAAAACCTTTATTTTAAAAAAAGTCACTTCAATCTTCAAGATGTTAGGCAGGTTACAGCACAGCACTTTGAAAAGCTGACACATGTTCTGTGTTATTGGAGTCCACATGGAGTAAAGCTATAAGGAATGAGGGGGTAACATTTTCCTAGGGTTAAAGGATTAGTCGGATCATACCCAGGATTGTATCTATCTCTCTTATTTTCATGTTAATGCACAGGATGAATTACTTTGACTCAATCCCACATATATAGCAGATTTTCGCCTATGATAGTGGAGTCAATAAAAATATGGTTCTTTGTGACAAGAGCTGTTGTTGCTGATGTTGTACCAGATTTTAACTACCCGTCCTACAGTACATCTATTACACCCTTTTTTGTGTTACATAATTAATAAGAACTAGAGAGAGACGTTGACATACTAAAGGCCATCTGATATTCATTCATTCATTTAATTATTTACATACATACATACATACATACACACATACAGCAGGAAGGGCATCCGGCATAAAACACATGCCGAATCAACGTCTGAAACATGTTCTGCTGGGGCGACCCCTGAAGTTTTTTGATCAGCAATATTTATATTTTTAAATATAGAAAAAATACAGTTACACATTGTCTTTCCTAACTGATATCATCTTTATTAGTAAAAATATTCCATCATATATATTCCATCATACAGTATATGCCCTCACCATAAACAGCTGGTTAGAAGAGGAACATCCTACAGGGCTTTGATTGAGGTCCCCAGTGAGACATATAGGAGAAACTATTTGCATGCAAAACATGCTTTTAGTACTAATTTGACCTTTACGTGGATTTTATCAAACAAAAGTGTAAAGTGTTGCATGAAAAATAATGCAGTGTTTTCCATGGAAATGTTTTTAGGCATGACGGCAAGATACTTTGTACAAATTTGTATTTGTTTGGCTGCTAGAAATAGCAAAGTTTTTGCTGAAACTTAAAATATAGATAAAGATAGAAAATTACTTTCTTACTAGAAAAGACTTTGTAGAAAGTAAAGTATAATTTGGTGACATATTGTAAAGACTTTCCTTAGCATAAGAACCAGTGACCTTGCAGCTAGTCACAAGCATGAAAGTCAAAAATGTACTGAGAGATTATCAAAACACTTTAGGTTTTATTTGTTTTGTCCGTGAAGAAAACCACAGTAACACCTACAACTGACTTCAACAAAAACTAAAACCTACAGAACAGAACATACTGCATGTTAATAAATCAAGAATGAAATGTGAACATTTTTGTTTGTGCACAAAGCAATACTCCCTGTACTGTACATAGCAATTTAATCCAGTAATATGGACTGAGCACTTTAGACTGCAGATGTGGCATTGAGATTGTTCCTATGACTCAAAAGCACAAGGTGGCCGGTGAAACAATAAAAATGTCACCCACCTTACAAAATGTACCAGGATATTATAGTTACCTATATACTGTACTTCATATTTTGGTACTGGCACTTGAAACTTTTAATAAATGCTCCATCCTTACCCATCGCACTGTAATAGACCAGCTTATCAGACATGATTCAACCTTCGGACGAACAAGGACTGGTTTACCAAAGACCCAGGCCAGATTGTTGTCAATTACCATTATTTAAGTTAAGTTGACTGGCCACCAGCTTTAGTTTCACAGATGAAAGTGGTATCAATCTTTTCATCTAGTATCTTCACCTGTCTCTCATTCTCCTCTGTCTCTCTCCGTTATTCTCAGGGCTCATACCTGTTTTAACCGCCTGGACCTGCCTCCATACCCTTCATACACCATGCTGTATGAGAAACTCCTTATAGCTGTGGAGGAAACCAGCACATTTGGCCTGGAGTGAGCCCGACAGGGCAGAGAAATCCACTCTGCATCTATCTCTGTAAAAATGGCTTGGCCATAATGTGAAGGGGGTGTAATATGTCATAAAGATATGTGGATTGCATATGCAAAGGTTTTGGTCACATGGATAGATGTATGTCACATTTAGGGTAATACATGGTAAAGTCTCTCACATTGATCTTTATGACAGCACCCAGGACACAGCAGTACTAGTTATTTTTGTATTGATCATTGGGACATTTTATATTAATCTTTAAGACTGAAGAATATGACACATTACAGTTTTAAAAAAATATACTAGCAGCAGCAAATAAAGAGCATTGTAAAGAAAGACAAAAAGCATTGGTAACACAACAGCACAAAAAAATATAACTTTACAAGTAATGTAAGACATTTTGACAGCCAAATACTGAGAACTTGTCTGAATTTATCTCTCAATGACCTGAAAACATTATAATAAATAATAATGACTAAGCCTTATCATACTGTAAAAACAAGTATATCAAATAGAATCTGAAAAAAATACAAAAGAAATACTGACAGGAGAAGTATCATGATAAGCGGGTTTGAGATACCCAGTTTAAATAAAAAACCCTAACCCAAAAACTGGTGGTGAATTTATAGTCTTCAAACGTGAATTCGAAGGATGTGTGCAGAGTCCTGCACACAGATTCTCAGGTGGTTGCTGATCTTACCCGTTTATATAAATGTGACTTTAAAGAAGTGGTTAAAAATATGATGCTAATTACAGTACAAAACATATTAATAAAATGCATGAAAAGACTAGGAGCCCAGATGCAAAGGAACAATCATGTCAGATCCAACGAGGATCCTTATGTATTTTATCTGGACTGTCGCTCATAAATAGAATCCAGCCTGAGGATCTGAGACTGGGATTAGACTGTGATGTAGCTCACCAGACCAGACCAGTTAATAAAAGCCTTAGGGATGATTCGTACAGCCTTATAATCAAATTAAATCTAAAACTACCAATGAAAAAATACATTATGTAGAACATTGTCTGTTTGATGTAGTTAACGCATTAGCTGCAGCATTTGACAGCAAACAAAATATGCAGTATGACAGAATAGGAGATGAAAGAATAAGTTAGTTTCTCTAGACCATTTGATAAAATCCTCCCATCAAAAAAGAATCCTTTACTTTCCAGGGAGATTATAAACTAAACTTAGGCTATCAGAAAGTGTTGAAGATAAATAATTGACAAAATAATTGATTTAGATATACAGCAAGAATTGCTGAGGACTCGGGTAAGATGCCAAAAATGATCTACCAGAAAAACAGAACCTTGGGCAAAGAAGGGATCCATCAATGCCAATAACACTTAAGTCATCCATTAATATTCTTGTTCAATTAATGGCTGTTCTGCCTCAGTATTGAGCAGAAACATGAGATAAGCTGAATGCACTTCAGAAAGTTTAAACAGAAGATGTGGTTTGGGACACTGAGACTAGGGAAAGACTAGCATGTATATCAGATTTTCTAATAAGCAGTTTTCCTTCAGACTGACTCAGAAAACAGTAGCTTGAAAACAAATCCATGTAATACAGTTTAGTAAACCATTAAAAATAAGTCAAATAGGTAGATATTGATGCCAACTATGGTAGTACAAGAATACTCTTAGGTTTAAATCCTTAAGAAGTATTGGCATCATCCAGGAAGGTCTACATCCAGACTTAAACCCAAGCATAAACTCTTCTGTTCTCCTGAATGGACAGCAGTGTTACTCACAAACAACTCTTATCAGTATGTCCAAGCTTTCATGAGCAGAGACAAAATGTCACCCTTTCTGACAAAGTAGCGGTCAGTTTCAACATAAAGGCTTCTGGGATTCCTTCTGTGGAGACTGAAGTTGATCATACCAATGAAGAAAACAGCATAGTTCCTGATTCCTTGACAGGCTGACTAAAGCAGACTTTCTGTGTTTCCTGTTGGCCACGGTGGTGCTTCACCTGTCATCATTCCTGGTCCAAGTCTTCCACTCGTGACCTTCTCTTTTTCTGTGAATTATCACCATGGTGTTGCTGTGTGAACAGAGCAAGGTACTCCGGTATCTGAACCTTTACTGTCACAAACAACATGACTGATGCAAAGCAGCATGTGAGTCTCCCAAGGGCTTCATTGGATCGGCTTCCTGAATCAATCCAGCCTTCTGCTCTAAACTCGGGACATGCAGAGGGGGCCATTGGACAAACCAGTGTAATATATGCAATAGTTGAGACCTTTCCTTCAGTCTGCCATGGTCTTTAAGAAGGTGACTCACTGCAGTGTTCCCCTCAGCAGTCCAAGCATTTGTCCACATCTCTAGTCCAATAATAAAACTGTGTCTCAGTTACTTACTGCCTCATATGTGGCCTAAGTGGTTGTGGGGTTTTGTGGTTAGTACTTAAAGCTCATGTACTTTAAGAAAAGTTTGAAGTTGAGATGTTAGCATTGATTATCCTGAAATCAGTTTGCATGCTCTTCTACTGTTCATGTGGGTTTCATGTCACAATCCAATCAGACTGTGATACCTCATTTACACATATAGCTGACAGTTATCTAATATCAAAAAAGCCAAATATAACTAAACTCCAATGATTTTTTTATTTATTCTTTTCATTTTTTGTATAAAGCATCTTGTGTCTCCAGAGTGAACTGCTGTGAGAACTCTGATAAATGTTCTCAAGTGATCTTACTTCAGTCAGTGTCTGTTGGTTCTAAAATTTAAAAAATGACAATGAAAAGGATCTGGGGGTGTGGGGCTACACAGAAGTGAGCTGACCAGCCTTCTGGAATCATGCTCATCATCAATCTAAGGCTGACGGCTCCAGGCCTAGTATATCATGCAAATCTCCAAATGAACCACCAGTGGTAAAGTTTGAAGGAAAAAAGAAAGACAAGGAAGAAGGAATATGGCAAAAAAAAAAAAAAAAAAAAAAAAAGTGTATCCAATCCTGTTCACTTATAGTCCAATCACGCAAGCTGTCAACGTGATAGTCGGTGACGAGTGTTAGCTCGCTGAAGTGTGTTATTAGAGTTATTACTTTCCTGGACTAGTTGTTTGGAGAGAATAGATTAACACCCACTAGCTGCAAGGTGTAGCTAATGGAACCAAAGGACAAAAAAACAATGTTAGCTAATATCTAAACCATTTATTGCAAAAATGTAAATGGAGATAATGGAGTACAGTTTATAAATCTTTAAGATTGTAAATTTGATTTCACAAAAGTAAAACAAGATACCTCAATTTTTAAAATGTTTTACCAATATTGACTAAATAACATAAATTGAAGAGCATAATTGGACTTCCCATTTATTATAAATTGTATGAAAACTACTTTTAAATATATATTTATCCATGTATGCAAACAAATAAAATATAATTCAAAAGATATATAATTTACATTTGTAAGACTGTATGTTGTTGCCTGATGCAATAGATTTACCAATTTCTAAAGTTTTAACCAGAGAACTAATTTCCTAAGTTGTAAGGCTGCAACAAAATTTTATAGATCACTAGTTTGAAACCAGTGATTAGTTCTCAAGAAACTTAAAGGGGACAGATTTATGATAAACTGGTGCAACCCAGTCATGTGTGTCACCAAACAGCTTCAAAGTATCTACCTTAGCATCTAGTACAGGAAAACCAAGGTAGACGCTGAGGGTAAAAATGAAAATATTATCTAGTATCCTTGGACTTGTATCTATATTAGATGGTCATACCTTACAATTTTTGTATAATTGCAACAGTGCTGCTACAGGAAGCAGTGTGCCCTGAATGTAGCAGTACAGAAAGTAAAGGTGTTGGGTTGGTGGTTGGAGGCAAATCAAATGTTCATGCAAAAGACCAGAGTTTAAATCCACTCACAGAACCACACTTAATATTTGCCTGTATATATGCTGATCTTAACCACATTCTAGGTTCCATTCTAGGCACATTCCAGACTTTGCCTAAACTTGGCATTGGATAATTGGGGGCTAAAATGCCAATCATTTTACTGATGACATTCTTGAGACTGGAGACCTGTATGGCTTGCTTCCTTGTGATCCATACAATACAGTACATGCTGGAATAGGCTCCACTACCCCCGTACTCTAACTCTTAGAGCTAAGCAAGTATTAGATGCTATGATTTTTGTCCCCCATGCAATGTGATACTGCTTGCTAGCTACAGAAATGGTCCAAATGAGGAAATGGGGCACTATAAAACGACAGATACACAATGTTTTTTCTGTGTAATTATTGCACAAGTTGAGACCATCACACATGAAGCAAATTTAAGAATTAATCTGACAAGAATCCTATAATTACTCTTGTAATAAATGCTCTGTACTGGCAGTCATATAATTAGTACTGCAGTCATCCTTGGCGGTGGCGAAGCCTTATCCACGCATTTCTACAACCAAGAGAATAAGGCTGTGATTATGTTGCATTCTCTGTCTTTTTTTCTACAATCTTTTGTACTGTTGTTTATACTGTATTGTAAGTATAAGTACATGGAGGTCCTGGAGCTTCCCTTGAATGTTTTGTTTTTCTGCAGTTTTTTGATGATGTTTTATGAAGCATCACTCACTTTGCCTTCACTTTTGAAGCCTTTGTGTTTTAACGTGCGTCTTTTCTATTATGTATGGAGCTCGCTGGGTGGTTGTGACTTAGTGCAGGAAATGTGCCACCGTAGTGTCGGTTTTGGTTTTCAGTCAGCTGACAGCATTTCTGTTTTTCTGTTCACATCTCTGTTGGCATAGTGAAATTGTAGATGTTTCCTATTTTCCTTTCATGTCTCATATGGCATGGCATTTCAGGGCCACGTATATCCAGTAAGTACTTTGTGATTGAAGAAAACTAATAGAATACAAATAGGAGATTTTGGAATTTGCTGAAAATGTAAAGAAGTCTAGTTTAGACCTCGAGCACTAATATTTATTCCAGAAAAAAAAAATGGCTTAGGACACTTCCATAACAATGATATGTGTCATTAATAGAAGCTATTAGAGAATTATTTACGTATGCTTTTGGAGAAATAAAGAAAAATGAAATGTCTATAGAAAGTTAAGGTGGTGGCAAACTGTAGCGGATGTTTAATGTTTGTATTTTTTCATGCTATTTATGTTTTCATTTTTTAAAGGGAACTTTATAAAGGAGCGTATGTGAATAACAGGATGAATAATGTCAAATGACACTGAAGCATGCAGATCTTTTTGTTATGTTCTGACTGTGTAAAATACACAAACTGTATGTACATATTGAAAAGTACAGCTCTGTTTTGTCTGAGAGCGGGTTACTAAATACTCAGGCTGTGCTTTTGCTCCACCATACCATACAACTGTTGAATGAATCTCAATAAAAATGTCACTTTATTATTTTGCTGCTGTTGTGTGGATATATTGGACATAGAAAAAAAAACATAGAACTTTAAAAAGACAATCAAATTAATTCTCACGGTTGGTTCTTGAAGGAATGTTGTAATAAACCATTGTCTTTTTTGGTATTATTCTTTCAGAATAAAATGTGAGTACAGCTGCCTTTGATTTGACTTGTTTGATTTGAGTCCATGTTGGATCATCTGCACCTGATGGTAGATGACTAACAGGTACAAATGTCTGATGAGGACCTATCCTAATGGCATGATCGTCCACTGTCCTCTCCATCAGCTTGTTTCTATCTGTTCAGATGAACTACTAGTAAGAGATTCTGCATCTCTGCTGTCCTCAGGTCCTCCTGTTTTTTAATGTATGGAATCACATCGCTCCTGATCCAGACAGTTCAGCTCAGGGGAGAACCTCGCCTTAAAGCCTTATAAGGTCGGTCTGTCTGAAAATGGAACAGTTATCACTGCAAAGTCTTCCTGTGATGTTTTGCTGCAGTGATGGATAAATCATAAAGTAGTACTGTTGGGAATCAATCTTCTAAAAATTACTTAGAACTGTTTTGTACTTTGTGTAACAAACACTTGTTCAGTTTGTTAGAAGCTCATCTTTTAAACCAGTGTGATCAATGGAAAGCCTGGAACAGCAGAATGATTTGACTGATTTATAAAAATTACTTTGTCTGCGTTTGAGTTCTGTTGGATTGATGATTCCATTTTTCCTATAATGTGATCCATCAGTGGTCAGGCCTTTGACAAGTTTTGATCTAAACCTCTGAAGTTTAGCTGTACGTTATCCGTGCAGGATAGATTTCCATGGTGATCACCAGACTATTTAAAAGTAAGTCATCTTTATGGTTGTGGAAAACCGATCCTAAAATCAAACTTTATCTAACTGACTGACTCCTCCCAACATCCTCTGATGTTCAGAGGATCTTATGACTTCCCTGCACAGATCCTGTTTTCAATTTGAAAAAAGATTAGAATTTAACTGTGTTCTGTGTTTGTGGTGATGTCTGTAATGTCAAGATTCATGCAGCTGTACAATAAGCCAAATAACGGCTGTTTTTTTCCACATATAATAAATGATTTTATTCTGTTAAATCTAATTTTCTTTAGGAACACCATTAAATTTGTGTGTACATGAATTAATATCTGCAAGAAAATGAGGCCAAAAGAAAAGGTAGGGGACAAAGGAAGTGGAAGAGATAGGAAAACATTAAAATCTTAGAAGATACTGTATGTGGCACATAACAACATACTGTGAATACTGCACTGTATCTCCTCTAAATGCAGGCTTTCAGTCCTGTTGTTAAACAGTGGCACAGCAGATCCTATAACTCATTAAACAAATAATAGTTTCTCATACCTGGAATAAAAACAGGAGGGGAAATAGATCTTTTTTTAAAATCTGATTTTCACCTTTGTTGCACTGAGATGAGTGAGCGCAGGCCAAATGTCTCCACTCATCAATATACCTGTACAGGCAAAACAGCACAACATCAAAGTACGGCCCAGTCGAAAAACAATCAAGACTTGAAGTTGCTTATTTTCTGACAACAAGCTGAGGGTCTTACTCCTCAAAACTTAGTGCGTTAGTCCAGGACAGGAGCTCATCCACCTCCCACTCCAGCATTTCATCATTGCCTCTCTTTTCAGTGGTGTTCATCACTTCCTGGGCTGAGTTCCCCATCTGGGTGACCGTGTGTCGATGCACTGGATGAGTCTGCAGACGACCCCAGCTATACCTGTATGTGAGGGAGAGAGGAAGACGATTACCTCTTTTCCACACATCACAAAGGTCAATTTGTATTTCAAAAACCAAGATAGAACCAAGCAGATTAAAAGCAATAAAGATTAAAAAGTTTTTATGTCAATTTACAGGCTAACAGCTACAAAGATGTTCTGGCGAGGTTGGAATGGTAACACTGTTTCTTTAATTGATTGACCTGTTTATTTAAGTGTTTTGCACCTTAGTTTGCAGAACATATGGGCTCATAGACAGAATGATGTCAGACAACTCACATCTGCTTCAGCCATTCGATTTTCCTCCTTTTCCTCCACCTGACTACATCCTGCTGCCGTTGCAACTTGGAATAATGAAAGTCCATTTTTTTGTTTGCACCAATCTCCATTGGCTCACCCACAGGACCCACCTATGAGATGCCATAGAAGAAGAAATGCAGACTTTAGAACATCTCATGATGATTTTATTTCAGGAGTGTTACACCCATTTCAGAAAACATTGATCCTTGACATGGTGGTTTATAATTAGTTTTCTCTTAATATGGACTATTTAGATACATGGAGCTGGCAAAACAACAGGTAGATGATACTTTACTGAGGTCTCATTTCTGACCCATACTTCACCTTGTTACAGAAGAACCTCCAGCTGTTGTTCTCCATACGCTGGTAGCATCCTGACTGGTCGTCCTTCATGAGAGGGCAGCTGTTGTTGGTCTGCTGGTCCCCAGGCTTCCTAAAGCCTGGCTGGGTGTAATCTTTGGGGCTGCTTGCACACACATCTGCGATGGGCCGGTGGGTGAAGATCTTGTAATAGATGTTGGGGGGAAAGCTAATCTGAAACAAGGGTAAAGAGCTCAGCATGTGTATCTCTTTATCGCTTTATCATAGGCGTCAACATTAACACTGTTATAACTTTGCTTACGCCTCCGAGCCGAAATCTGATGAAGGCTCCAGCAGCAGCATCGAGCAGCTGTGCCTGCCACAGGAAAATATCAGTGTAACATTTGTGTTGTCTGTTTTGTTTTCTTTTTTTGGAGAAGGCCATCATTACCTCTCGAGGGTTGACAGTTTTGAGGATAGACTGTGGGTCCTGTTGGTTGCACTGGGTGATCAGCTCTTTGAAATACTTGAAGACCTCTCTGCACTATAGATTGGGTAGAGAAGACTTTACTCTTACACTTACGACTGTGTACGTTGTGCAAGTAAAAGGTATGTGTATCCAAAGCAGCGACAGTGCTCACCACATATCTTCTCCAAGCCTTTTGAATGATTCTGGACGCTATCTGCTGCACCATCTCCTGCTGGGGCTCCTGGGGACCTTCATCCTGTGAGCTGTAGGTGTGTATACAAAGGAACGATAAAGAGAAGACGGGCAGTCACATCCACTAATACCAAGTTTTATATAAAGAATAATGTGGATGTAAGTTACTTTTTGTCCAACAGTCTACTTCTAACTCTTTTGAGGAACATGTTGCACTTTTTTATTCCAATACATTTTTCATCAGACTGCTATAGCTATTAGCTGTTTACCTATTGTGCATGTAAAAAAGAATCGTTTCCTAAAAGACAAATCCATTGTTACAGGTTTAGTGCATCTGCCCAACAAAACAGTTAACATTTCCTCTATGGACCACTTTCTTCACAAAACATTTCTGATTAACTATGAATCATGGCTGAGCTGCTCAAATTACTATTGAGTCATTCACTACTCATTACCTAATTCTGTGCACTGAACAAAACCTGATATATTACACTGGGTAATCACTATGTAATCCCTCAAGCATTGTTATTTTCCCGTTGGGGAATTCACTAGCTATTCCTTATTATTCTCAAAATATTTTAACCCCCAAGTTTAATATATATTAGCAATAACATCTATAATCTGTAGCATGAATTGATGCAAACATATTGGTGAAAGCTGTTACAATGGAAATGTATTATTGATACAAGAATCACATATTTCTGAAAATCTCGCTGTCCTGCTTGTGAAAAACCCATCACCTTTTTGTCATACTCATGAAGTAACATTACCATTAGTGACTGAGTGACCACTCTGTGGGATGTATTTGCAATTTGAAATCACATAAAACCACAAACAGCTTTAGGCAAACAGAAATTCAGGAAGTATTGCAGTATCATCATAGAAAACTCTGCAGGAACTAAAGATTAATGACTAATTATTAGCCTAAGTAACACAAATAAGTAGTCCTCACTGATTTAGGAATCGTTTAAAGTTAGTGGTTGTTATCTAACCTAATCATTGGGCAACAACGGTTGCTCCCAGTCTGCTCCATAGTGGTTCAGAATCACCTGGTCTGTAGTTACTCATTCACAGTTCATTACTTAATAGATTGTTGTCATGGACGGATAATTGAAATGACCCACCAGCCACAGATCTTCTGTTAAAGAACTCACAAGACAAACTGACCACAAAAGATGCCAAACGACTCTGAAAATTAAATGTTTTTTGAACAACACAGCCGATGACAGAAGAAGAGCATAATAACACCAAATTCCCACTAATAGAATGTATTGATTTATTTTTGTCTTTATCCTGTGAGCTCAGTGTCGCCACAGTGGATCCTTAGTCCGCATGTTGATCTGGCAGTTTTTACGCCCGATGCTCTTCCTGACGCAACCCTCCCTAATTTCTAGCGGTCTTGGACCGGCACTGCACAGCTGGGGAGGGGAAGGGGCTGTTAGGGGTTCAGTGTCTTGCCCTGAGACGCTTCGAGATGTGGCCGTGAAGAGCGGGGCACGAACCTCCGACACTATGGTCGGTAGACGGCCACTCTACCACCTGAGCCACTGCTGCACCTCCCACTAACAGAATTAAAATGAACAAAATCAGGCAGAAAAAGTTCAAAATAGCCTCATAGTCTAACATGATAACACTTTGACCAGTTAATGATAATAGCCATTAATTTTCGCTGTATGATCTGATGTTTCTGGAAGGTCGCTGTCAGTCATTCACTTTAGTTTAGGAACCTACAGACCGTCCTGCCGCTTTGCACTGATCTCCTGTCTGTTCTGGCACAAGTCAGTGTGTTTATGTCTGAAAATACGAAACAAAACGAAGCAAAATAACGATCGAAAACAAAGCAGCGCCTGTCTAACTTAGGGAAGCAGTTAATGCTCTGTTTAATACAGTGTTTAATACACAATATCAAACCTAATAACTAACCTATTGTTTTATACAGCTATAACTATAAAACTATTCAATGTAAGGACACACAAATACAACAAGACAAAAATAAATGAGCTTAGTTACCTCATTTGGTTCCGCGTTCAATAATGTGATAAACTTTAGTAACTAGTTTATCTAACTTTATGGTAACAGCAGCCGTGCAATCACTAGGTTACCTGGCAACGCAGACGCAGGAAACATGGATGTCACAATAAAAACCTTTGACAGTGGCTCTCAAGGTACGTAGATTTAAAAATGCAAAGAGTAATAATTTAGTTATTTTTTATTTATTATTTAATGAAATTTAAGATCAAGCTTTTTAAGGGAGCCTCGCAATTCAGACGAGTAAACCTGGAACAACTAGAAAATGTACGCTTTTATTTTGAAGGCAGAAATATTTATATGAGAGAAAACTTTGTCTCTCAAAGGACAATGCGAGCCAAGTGAAGGTATAAGACAATCATCAGGCATAAAGCATCAAATTCAGACATCAAAAAGTGCTGAAACAAGATAAGAATGTGTTCACTCTCTAATTGTTTGTGGAGTAGTTGTGTGGGGTCATCAGTGTCAAGCTGCTGTGTGATCTTTGCATTTTCCACCAAATAACTGAAAAGGTGCAAAAAAACTTTAATAAAAAGTAGAAAGCAGCATCGCCAAAATACTTTGAAAACTCCAAAGTACTTAAGTTTAAGTTACCTGTATAGTTTGTGACACTGTGACACTGCGTCTTTTTTATGCTCACGTTTGTATTTTTACTGCATCTCAACCTGTCAAGCACATTTCACCCAGTACCTACAGGTCTGCTGGTATATACTGGATGTGATTTTAGGTTTGAACAAATTCAATTACATTTGTCACCTGGCCACAAATTGTCTGGCCAGATTTGGCAGATGTCAGTCTCTTTGAACACTACACGAGTTCCCCTGATACGAGCCATGTACATGTTAAACAATAAGGTTCCAGTTATGAAGCACTTCATTAAACAATTCATGAAGTAGTGTCTGAAAACAAACACACACCTGCCTTGTGTTGTTTTACAAACCAAGGGAAACAAGAAAATACATTTTGCTTGATGGCCTTTAGATGGAGCTCTTTAACTAGCAACCCCAGCTTATCTGTGCCTTTTCACCACACACACACACACACACACACACTCACACACACACACACACACACACACCAGGAACACTGTATATCTGTAATGAGTAATCTTCTTCTTTTTCCACCTCCTTACTCCAGTTTGACAGTGAGGCCCTCTGTTCCTAATCCACCTTCTCATTTAGTCTGTTGGTGTGTGAGCAGCTGAGCAGTTTCCAGGTGTGAATGAATGTGTCAGGATCTTTCTAAAAAAGACCTCAATAAATCTAAATATTATAAACCTGTTCTTCTCTGCACATCACAATCCTTCCATAATATTGTCCTGACCACGACTATGATGACATCTTGTTTTTCATGTTTTCCATGTTTGTTGGTTTTTCATTATACATGTTACAAGGCACAGTCTAAACTGGTGAAGTAGTTCATTTAGAAGATATGAAAAAATCTAACCATGTTCCTCCTAAAACCAAGGACACAAGCAAGGTGCTATACAAATGGAACTGATAGCTACAAAAACTGCCTGGATCAGGCTCTGGGGGTTTCTGTAAGTTCTTTACAACTTCTTTCACACAAAATCTTTATTTGTCACATCGTTTCTAAAACCTGCCACTGAAGGGGCAAAAACACACAGCAGGTCTGCAAACCTATAAACCTAACAACTTACTGTTCAGTCTCATAAAAAACACCTGCAAAAGACTACACACAATTCTACATAATACTACGTACAACTGTCTACATAAGATGCAAAATTTTAAACTAAAGTAACTTCCTCTCCATTTCCCACACACACCCAGTCAGAATGCTACACTTCCTCACCAGTGTCTCTCATCCATTTCTGATGGGTGCAAACATTAGTTGATTAATTGCTCACTTACAAGTCAGAGCTTTAGCAGGCGAAAAAAGGCCACAGATGAGCTCTCCTGTTTCAGAGGACAATTGAGGTTAAAGGTGAAGCAAGAGCTAGATATCAATGAATAAAAGTAAGAGGAGGAGGAGACAGAGGAAGGAGAGTTGTCCCAGATTTGATTGGGGGACAGAACATTATTGGCCCCTGTGCCATTGTGAGTGTCTGTGGACTGTGTTCAGGGAATATTACAATTTGCGCAGCCATTAGCCAGTACGGTGTTCTCGATCACCATGACAACCACTGTCCAAACAACATCACACTTCTCATTTCATACAGGGCAGTGGTGGCCTAAATGTTGGGGATGTGAGTATGTGATCATAGTGTTGTTCAGTTCCCCGGTCTGGCAGGAATGTCTTTTGTACTACATTTCACATGTTTGTCTTTTTGTGATTGACAAATGTTCCATTTGTATTTGATTTTCTAAAGAGAAAACCATTTATTTCATGAATGTTTGTCTTCTGTTGGGTATGTAAATTGTCATATGTAGATCACAAGTGTTTCAAACACTGCATTTAGGAAAAAAGTATAAATGTCACACACACATGCATAGAACTTTCTGCAAACCATATGTGCAGTAAATAAAGCCACACAAATGCAGTAACAAAGTTCTAATATGCATGTGTGTGTCATTGATGCAAAAGAATCTGCAGCATAACCCTTTTTCCGAGTTTCCCTTATTGTCTGTAGTTTTACCTTTAGGAAAGCAGAGAGCTGCTCTCTAAAAATGCCATACTTGTGATTTCAGCAAGCTGCAACCTTTGTACAAGGCTATGCAACATTCAGGACTAATCCATACCCTTAACAGTGCTCCCTTCTCAGGAACCCAATATATCTGTGGCTCTAAAATCTTTCAACGATTTCAGGACGACCTACAGGGTATGGAAACTTGACGTTTATGCACAGCTGTGTAACTCAGCCACAAAGGAAATGTTCTTGCTCCTTGCCGAGCATCTCTGGGACATAGAAGTTCAGGAGGGTTGTGTTGCGATGTCCTCCAATGAGCCCCCCCACCCCCCAGTTCATTTCAGGGGGGGTTCTTTTAATGTTTAGTTTCAGCCCATAGGGCTACAGCCTCCACAATGTCTCTTCATGCATGTTTTGAAATGTTTTTATCGGCCACAGATGGATCTGTTTGGGGAATGAGCGTGCAAACATGCATTTCTCTGATCGGCTGCTGCTCCTCTCTGGCCACCACCCCTGCATGGGACCTAGTGTTTCCCTGCCACATATACACATTTGTGTGTAGTCAGGGTTTGGTTTGAACCCCGTCGTTATTGGGTTTAAAGCAATCACTTGAACAGTATAAAAACCAAGTTGTCTACCCTCAGTGACGGAGGGTAGACAACAGAGGAAGAATGGGAGAATGTCTCAGGAATGGAGGACTAGGAGGAAGAGGAGTATAATAGTGCAAGAACAAGAGGAGTCATTAGTCAAAAGTCAAACAAACAATCATAGATTATGGTTTGGTCTTTTTTACAGTGGCCAAAGGTCTTTTAGGAAACTTATTATTTTAGTATAGAGTATAAAAACCTATAACCCTGTAAAATGACCCATTAGTAGAAGTGAAGTGACACAGTTTTTGTTTTTTTTTAAATATTAGTAAATGAATTGCAATGAATACATTATTTATGTTTGTTGGTTTTCTACTATACATAAAAAACAGGTCCTCGTGAAAATAAAAATATGCAAAATATACATGGGTAAAGATTTCTAGGTGCTTTGTTATGAGGGCTTGTGTAGCGTGTAATGACTTTAGTGTTTATGGATTAGCTGGTTTTGTGTGACATTGTTTTCAGTTTTGAGTGAATCGTAAGATTTTTGTCAGACACCTGAAGGCTTTTGTGAATGTAAGTTTAAGATTTAGGTTTTGTGTTTATCCCTTTATTCATTGGGGGATTTCCACACTGCTGCAATTGGTGGGTATTTTTGACAACTGTCAGAATCATTGCATCATCAGTTTCTGTCAAATAGCTTGTGCTGTGTGTACAGTTATTTGCTTGATGTGTTCATTGTGGTTTTCACCAAACAGAGGCAGCTTCCATACACTCTACTACACTGCACCGCTTAAACAAACAACTGAGTCTAAAACTTATTGAGCCTGGACATCTCATTATTGACAAATTGCCTTGTCACACTGGGGAACACAGGTCGGGAGGATTAAGATGTAAGTAGGCAGAGGGAGTGAATCTGATAACAGGCCTGTTTGGGTTTCATTTTGTGGTCTCCAGTTGCTCACTAACTGAAACATGCTCAAACTGCCAAATGAAATGAGGGAAATGACTTACAGTTTCATGCAAGGAAGCTAATGAGGTAAATGAGAAATGTTGAGAGGGTCTCAGGATCTGGAAATGGATGGAAGGTGAGCAGATGACATTACTGGGTGATTTGTAGCTTTGTTGCTGTTTGGAAAATGATATAAAGGATCCAACCAATCGAGGCAGATGGCCGCCCAACCTGAGCCTGGGACTTTTTCCTCTCCACTGTCGCCTACAGTCTTGATCAAGGGGGATTTGTTGGGTTTTCTTTTCATATGTGTATACTCTTGACTTTGTAATGTAAAGTGCTATGAGATGACTTTGACTTGAATTGGTGCTATATAAATGAATGAATTGAATTGAATGTAGGATTGATAAACTTAAGCCTCGAAGGGTAAGAAAAAGATTTAGTCAGCTCCTTCCCTTCCAGACATCCACGGGGGTGAATATAACATATCGCAGATTATCAATTAGTAGGGGACAGTCATGTCCCCCTACCAGGAGTATAAACACATGCAACCACAATCATAGGATGCCCACTCTGATTTGGAGAGAGATGTGTAGTGTTTGCTTATCATAACTCAGTTTTGCAAAGACATTTCTGCCATCAATGACCTTACATGACCTTTAAAACCATATTTCTGAATCAAACACTATTTTGATAAGAGGGTTGATATGGCATTTAATCCATACACTCACACGATGGGAGATCTACAGCTTATTCTCTAAGTCAAGCAGGTAGCTTCCAGAGAGTTACCCAGATTCATTGGTACCAGCACCAAATATGGAAACTTGGTGGGGTATTTTGAGTCTTTTCAGGAGGGCCAGACCCTTGCTGTTTTTAACTTGTAACATGTAACTATTTTGAATATGCCAATTTTTCTTGTGGGGTCTTTTCAGGGAATAGATAATATGCCAGACACAGTCAAAAGCACAAATTGTTTTCATTCTTTCAGCGAGTAAAGAAAATATGTCTTCTTCCTAATTATCATTATATGGAATGGATTCTAACTTAAGAGGCGTGTTGCCACCTCCGCTTTTATAATGAGCTACAGTAACAACAAATTCCAACTCGTGAGTCAGTGTAGTGTCATTACTTTGCATCACCTGGGCAATTTGTTCCAGAAATGTGTCTGCATTGCACTGATCACCAGGGGGTAATACAGTTTGAGCATCACTTGCCAGTGAAGGCCCTGCTAGTGCTTTTTTTAAACAACCATCTGATGTTGAAATTTGTTAACATGTTTCTATTTTTATGTGCTACATTATGCAGGTTGCTTAAATCAGTGTCACGCAGGTGCACATGCTGACGAAGCTCCACTGATTTAAATGCAGGTATCTCTATAACCTTGGTCTGATTCCCTGTCTGACTGTTATGCCAGAGCAGCTCTGATACCGACAGGGTGGATGAAGTGCTATGACACAGTCAGGAGGGGATGATTTCCTGACCCTATCACACATCCAACTGTCTGTTACACCCCTCCCTGTCTGACTGTTCTGTCCCATCACCCCACTATTTGTGCCCTGCTCCTCATAATCTCAAGCATCTGAATGTCCGACACATCCCTGCTACTCTCCGCGGTATCTGTATCCAAAACCTCATCGAGGACTTTTTGGTAAACTCCACTCTGATATTGCTATGGTGACGGAGTGGTTGGTTAACCAGTCATTGCCTGGCAGCCTAGTTGGCATGTTTAATTCAGTCTCTGTACCACTCTGCTATGAAAACAGGCATTACATTATAATCATTGCTGACGGTGTGGATGTGTAACGGCACATTCTAGGGATTTAAATATTTTTCTCAGAGGAATAATGTTCTTAACATGTGGTGAATTAAAGAATAATTAGCAGTAGAGTATTTGAGACATATATTTATCAGTCGAATCAAAATTCCTAAAGATAATCTGAGGGTGATCTACAGGATATGGCTTTTTGGGAGAGTATTAATTTGGATGTATACTGTGGTTTTTAGTGTGCACATTTATTTTTTCCAAATTATTTAACATGCCAACACACGCTCACTTAGACATCTATCACAGTACTCAAGCGTCAGAATCCGCTACAGCAATAGTCTGTGTAAGCCTACATGGCAGATGTGTCTGTTCAGAGTCCCTACACACACATCAGTAACCCTGCTCGTCTGAACACACTGCTCCTTCCTCTGCCTCTCCACATATCGCTATTAACGGTATTCTGATCAGCGGGTGTCAGTCAGTCAATCAACTTTATGGTCATTTTGTCATGCATACAGCAGTAGTGCAGACAGACTGAAATTGTGATTCTTTCTTCCAAAAAAAACAACAACAACATAATAATAATTAATAAATAATAATAAAATAAAAAGTAAAAATAAATTAATAATAGATAAAAGTGACAACCAGTGGAGTAAAGTGACAGGTCAGCGGTTCAAAAATCTGACCGTAGGAAGCCCCCCTTGCTGAGCCCCCCTTGTTGAGAGGATGTAAGGAGTCTTTGACCTGGCCCTGCACTGGTTCTGGAAGACTCCCTGTACAGAGGGCAGGATGACCCCTATTACCATCTCTGCCCCCCAGCCAACCCTCTGCAAGGCCTTCATTTCTCCCACTGTGCAGCTGGAGTACCATGAAGGCATAGAGCATGTCAGTACACTCTCCATGAACCCTCTGTAAAATGTTGTGAGGATGTTGGTCAGAAGCTTCCTTACGAAGTGCAATCTCTGCTGGGCCCTCTTCACTTTCGCAGCGGTGATTTGCACCTAGGTGAGGTCATAAGAGACATCTGTACTACAGGGAGCTTGATATTGTCCACCCTCTCCACTTGATCTCCACTAATGCAGAATGGAATAAGCTCATGTCGTGTTTTATGGAAGTCGATAATCATCTCCTTCATTTTGTCCACATTGAGCACCGGCTCTCTGCACCAGCCCTCCAGGCATCTCACCTCCTCCCTGTACATTGATTCTTCATTGCTGCAGATGAGTCCCAGTATTGTGGTGTCATCTTCAAACTTGATGATTAGGTTCCCCTTATGTCCACGACTGTTCACATTGCTAACACATTAAGCATTGGATCCCCCCAAGGCAGTGTACTCAGTCATGTGATTGTATTAGAGTTGTATTAGTCTGCCCTCCCCTCCTCCCTGGACCCCTTTCAGTTTGCATATCGGTCCAACCGCTCGACCGACGATGCTGTCGCAACTGCTGTCCACTCAGCACTCACACATCTAGACAAAAAGGACTCAGTGTTGAATGCTGAACTGAAGTCTATGAACAGCATTCTGACGTATATCATCCCTCAACAGCTCATTCACAAACTGGTCCAGCTGGGGCTCAACACTTTGCTGTGCAACTGGCTGTTGGACTTTCTAACTGGAAGACCTCAGGCAAGACGGGTCGGCAGTAACACATCCAGCACCATCACACTGAACACTGGGGCCCCCCAAGGATGTGTGCTGAGCCCCCTTCTCTTCACCCTGCTGACCCATGACTGCACACCATCACACAACTCCAACCTCTTCATTAAGTTTGCGGATAATACGACTGTGGTGGGTCTCATTAGCAACAACGATGAGACAAACTACAGTAGCGAGGTGAGACGCTTTGCAGGGTGGTGCAGTGACAACAATTTCTCTCTGAATGTGGAGAAGACGAAAGAGATTGTTGTTGACTTCAGGAGAGCGCTCACCCAGCACACTCCTCTAACCATCAACGGTGCTACTGTGGAGAGGGTGAGCAGCACCAAGTTCCTGGGTGTGCACATCACAGAGGACCTCTCCTGGACTGACAACACTGCAGCACTGGCCAAAAAATCAGAAGCAGCGTCTCTACTTCCTCCGCAAATTGAGAGGAGCCAGAGCCCCGCCCCCCATCATGTACACCTTCTACAGAGGCACCATCGAGAGCATTCTGATGAGCTGCATCACTGTGTGGTATGGGGCCTGCAACGCCTCCTGTCGGAAGACTCCACAACGCATAGTGAGAGCAGCTGAGAAGATCGTTGGTTTCTCTCTCCCCTCCCACTGCTCTTGAGCCCTCTACCACTTTTACCAGTCTGAATAAGCCATTTTTGCACTAATTCTGTTACCTGCACTGATATACTCTTTACTGGTTTGCACTCCATCTGCCATGTGCCTTGCACTGCTTTTACTTTATTGTACTTTGTATTGTATTTTTATTAGTAAACTCTCCAATGCCCTTATTGTATAGTTGAATTGTATAGTGTATTTTATATTTTTAAATTTATGTGATCTGGATCTTAGGCTCCACTGTTAGAACTACGTGTAAGCACCATGGATCCGAGAGAAATGCAATTTCAGTTCCCTGTATGTATGTACTGTACATGTGGAGGAACTGACAAAGCTTGACTTGACTTCAGTTAGGCAGTTCTCAGGCCAAGAAGAAGGAGTTTCTCTATTAGCTCTGGGGTCAATATGCTGAGCTAAAGTCAGTACACATGATTCTGTCAAATGTGCTTTTGTCTTCAAGATGTGTGAAGACTGTGTAAGATTGTTGATATTGCACCTTCTGTGCAGCGCTTTGGGCGGTGGGCAAACAGTAGGTATCAGTCTAATGATGCAAGCAGGCTGGTATTGATATGTGACTTGTGATTGTGATTGCCGACTGGTGGGATGGTGAAGAGGACCAAATCTACCCCTTGTTGCCAGGTTTGATGCCTCAAAGTTTGCAAAGATGTTGTTGAGTCTTTCTGGAAGAGTTGCATTACAATCATCAGCTCGTTGCCTGCTTTTGTAGTCTGTAAGGGTTAGCTTTCCCCATCACATTTGCCTGAGGTTCCCCATGTCACAGAGGGGCTTCTTTAACTTCTTAGCGTAGGTGTAAGCAACTCTGATCCCCTTTTGAGTGCAGACCTCGCTGAGCAAAGAGCAACCTTATCTCCTGATCGGTAGGGCTTACCAAGGGCTTTCAGCAGTCAACGCACCTCGTTGTTCATCCATGGTTTCTGGTTGCTATGTGTGGTAAAGTTCTTAGGTACAGTAAGATCTTCTGTGCACTTGGCAATGTAGCTGGTCACTGCCTCATCGTACTCCTCAATGTTACCATTGCTTCCCTGTGATCTTAAAGACCTCCCAGCCCTTGCATCTGAAACAGTCCTGTAGTGAGGAGGCAGCTGCCTCTGGGCAAACCAAGGTGCCAGAAATAGGGGCAAATGGGGAGAAATTTGAAGGCGCTTGTAATGTCAGCTTTAGAAAGCCACTTTTGCCAGCCAGCTTAATCAAGGACACCTGAAAATTAATCCCCCACAAAAATCTTTATCAGCAGCTGCCAGTACTGACGTGAAGAGTTTCATTTCCATCCAAACTCTGAAATACCTAAGCCATCAGTCACCCATCATTGCCTCATCTCTAAACAGTGGACATATTATGGATGTAATGAACACCAAAGCCTCAGATGCAAACTAGTAGAACTACCCTTTGCTTTCTCAGACTTACAGAAACTTTACTCTCAATTATCACGTAGGTGTAGGAGTTCCATCACAATTATTCACACAGCAGACACAAAGTCTGTCTAACTGAAGCCAAGAGGGGGTCACTCGGTCACAGGTTGGATAACTAGCCAATCTATCACAGGGCTGACAGACTAATCTTTAAGTATTTCCTTCAGGATCACAGGGGGCTGGAGCCTATCCCAGCTGACATGAGGCGAGAGGCATCGTAATACCTGGACAGGTTAACACAAAGATATAAGCAGACAGGTTAATTGATGACTGGAAACTGGTATGAATAGGTAAGAATGGTTGTCTAACACGCATGGTTTCCTCCCACAGTCCAGAGCAAGGAAAGGGAGAAGATGCAAATTCCATACAGAAAGGCTGCAAGGCATGGCCGCTTCAAACATATGACCTCCTGGTTGTGAGCCAGGAGCTCTGAGCACTTCACCACTATGCTGCACTGAAACATTGGATTCTCTTAAGCTTTTCAGAAGGGAGAGGACTGTGGGAAAAGGATGAAGACAAGAGAGCAGAAAGGTTGAGCATGGAGTCAAGAGAAGTGGGTAAACAGGAGAACAGGGGGCTGGAGATGACGGAGAAAATGTAGAGGATGAGAGAAACAAAGAGTAAAAGCTGAAAATAGGGTGAAGATGAGAGATGGCTGCAGGTCAATGTCAAGTTACTGTGTAAAGCACCGACTGAATACAGCACAGAAACACAAACACACCTGGCCTGTGTTTGTGTTTTCTTCTTCTCCTTTTCCATCTTTTTTTTCTTTAGACACGTGTCTATGTATTATCTGATTAAATACACTGATGTGTGTTTACATCTCATTAAGTAAATTACATATTTTGGTGAATTTGTATAGATTACTTTGTATTCATAATACTTTTTTATCTTGTTTTTGTGGACAGTGAAACTGAGAATTTCACTTTATATTTATTTTATGTAGTGCTACTTATAGTGTGAGTAAACCGATTGATTTTCATTTGTAAAAATGTGTCACTGTGTTCATCTCAGCATAAAGCTGCATGTTGAACACACGCAAGATTCAAAACTAAACATGTTACACTTTTGCTGTCAACATTTAATTTACAACCAAAAACCTGCCGGATCAGCAACTCTTCCTAAAAACACAATAAAAACAGCCATACATCCATTATCTGTAATTGCTTATCCTGTTCAGGGTCAAGGGGGCTGGAGCCTGTCCCATGTGTCACTGGGCGAGAGGCAGGGTAAACCCTAGACAGGTGTATAGTCTATCTCAAGGCCACAGCCAGCCAGGATTTGAACAGGAGACCTTCTAGCTGCGTGGTGGTACCACTAACCTCTCCACTGGCATGCTGCCCATAAATTATTAAAGTAGACTGTTACAACTAACCAAGAGTTTTCTGAAGCATATGTGTTTACATTTAGTTACATTCTGGTGGAAAACAAACATTCATTAGGCAACTTCTTAAGTCCTGTTGGGATTCTGTTAAAATCGATTATAAGAAGGAAATAAACAGCAGCAGTCTGAAGCAGTCCTCGTGTGGTTTGCAGTGTTTGAGTGTTTGTGTATGTATACAACTGATGGATATTTTACTCGGGCTGTGCAGTAGTACTCTTGTTAGTATTTATATAAGTTTGAAAATATTTTTTCCTGATTGCATACACTACCTGATGTCAATGAAAATGCACACAAGAAAGACTCTCAGAATAACTACAAGCTAGTTGAAATACACTGATTACTTCTATATACAAACTTAATACATTTAAAAAATGAAACAGGTCAAAGTACAGTGATGATATTTTCCACTTGGTAAAAACATCTCAGACAAACTGCTACAACAAGAGCTACCAGATATCATTAAGATCGCCAGCGTTTGATCTTTCTGTGCCTGAGGATGCTGCGTTGCCACCCCAGGAAGGCGCCTTCGCCCGCTATAAACCCGGGTGAGAATCCTGGTCTGTCCCTACCTGGCCACTGTTACCTACAGTAGCCGCCTATCTGCAGAGGTCTGCCAATGCGCCGGCAAAACTGAAGGCTCCAGTTTCCACCTTGTTCCTATCACTAAGGTGAAGGATCTCACCAACCATGGCTTTCCGCCAGTCCCGACCATGGAAACGAGCCTCGCTGCTCTCTTGGGAGTAAAGTGCAACCTTAGAGCCAGCCGACGCCCCACTCCACCCTCTCCTAAGAATCCCATGACAACCCGCCTCGCTGACCACTCACATCAGTGCGCGTTTCAGTCAGTGGTGGCAGCTAACAATATCTTTGTTTTAGCTAACGCTGTCTCCAAGCTGGCTCTGCTACCTGATGTTCTTCCTACCAAATACGCCATAGAGATCAGGAAGTTCTCCAGCACCTTCCTCGCCATGTGTGCCCCAATAGTGATTGCTTCGGCGCGCATAGAGGCATGGAAAACTATGATCGCAAGGAATCCCTGGCTTTATCTTTATTCCATCCCGGAGGCCATCAGGAAGGATAGGCTGGAGGGACCTATCAGCCCTGATGGTCTGTTTGGTCCCCATTTTTAGCACCTCGTTCAGGACATGCAGAGGGGGTCAGAAGAGGCGGAGAAGATTCGTCGCCATGTCACTACTCCCTCCCACTCCACTGGCCACTTGTTTGACCGCCATGACACTTTACACAAGCACTGCGCCCTCATCAGCGGCGGCTGCGTCACGTCCTGGAAGCAGGAGATTCTAACTGGTTGGAGGGGACATGTGTGAATGAACTGTTACTTGTTCTGTTTGTTATTGCAATAAAACCGAACATCTCCTGAAGAGCAAGGCTCCCTACTGTACGTAGGAACCCACAGCCAGCAGTGTCTGCTTCCTACATGTCTCCCACCCATAAATGCACGCTCATTGTTAGCCGCAGTGCTAAATCTACAAGTTCCTGCTAATCAACACACTCTTTCTCCTGGGCTCCATATAACGTCCCTCACCGCCAGCATACTTGCTAGCCGTGGGGGTACGTTTGTTTTTATACCAGTTCATGAGCCCTCAGGGGCACGACCGCATAGCTGTTCGTCTAAGGCAGGAGCTTCCCCAATGGACAGCCATCTCTCCTGTTTCCTCTTAGGACGGAACATTTCCCCAGGAGATCGGACAGCTCTATCAGCGTTGTCCTGCCCGGGAGAGGAAAAAACAGGGTTTTTACCCACTACTTCCTGGTCGCCAAAAAGTCTGGGGAAATGAGACAATTTTGGATCTCTCACAATTGTTGACGACAGCCTAGGCCCTACGGAGCGTGCGCCAAAGAGACTGGCTGTCCTCCGTGGACGTAAAAGACACCTGTTTTCACATTACAATCACCATGCACCAGAGGAAATTTCTTCATTTCTCTCTTCCTGGGCATACTGTAACAGTACAACTGCCCTCTGTTCGGCTATTGTCTCGCCCTCTGTACCTTCTCCAAATTTCTGGAGACAGCAGCTCCACTGCGCACCATCGGCATGAGAGTGCTGTTCTACTTGTATGATGTCCTTCTCCTCGCTCCATCCTGGGAGCAAGCTCTCCAGCAGATGGTGGATCTGGTGAGTCATTTATTGCGTCTGAGATTTACGACAGCTGCTGCTGTGTGTGCACTCGCATCTCCTCTCCATCAGAGCTGTGTACATCCCCAGCGTTCTGAACACGGCTGCGGACGCTATGTCACAGGGGCAACCTGGGGAACGGGTGCTGCACACAGAGCTGATCCAAGAGGTTTGGAGCATGTTCGGCCAGGTTCGGCAGAGCATAGGCCACTTTTCAGCCAGAGGCAATGCCCAGTGCCCCCTTTGGTTCTCCCTCAGAGCTAGAGATTCCCTTCCCCGCTGGGGTAGATGCAATCTCCCATTAATCTGCGCCCAGATGGCTTCTTTATGCTTTTCCGCCTGTTCCCCTGATTCCCCAGTTGCTGGACCACATCACTGTCATGCTAATGCCTGCATACAGACCGCTCGTCAAAGTCGCCAAACCCGTTAAAAAGCAGATACAGGTGTGGCCGGAAGGGTCTTCAGAGTCTCTTTAGGACTATTTTGACACCACTGACTGGAATATGTTTAAGCAGGCTGCCACATAGAATAACACCACAGACCTCCAAGAGTACGCAGAGACTGCCAGTGCCTACATCAAGAAGTGTATTAATGATGTAACTGTCAAAAAGACCATCACTGTACGGGTCAACCAGAAGCCATTGATGACAGGGGACGTCTACAGACTCCTGAAGACGCGAAACGCTGCCTTCAGAGCTGGAGATGAGGTGGGCCTGAGAATAGACAGGGCCAACCTGTCCCGTGGCATCAGAGAGGCTAAGAGACAGTACTCCAGGAGGATAGCCCATCAGTTCAGCAACAGCAGAGACACTCGGAGCCTGTGGCAGGGAATACAGACCATTACGGACTACAGGCCCCCACCGCGGACCTGTGACAGCAACATCTCTCTGCTGAACGAGGTGAACGCCTTCTTCGCTCGCTTTGAAAAGCAAACAGGTCCACTGCACAGAAGACTCCACCTCCTCCCAGCGACCAGGTGTTGACCCTGACCCCAGACAGTGCGAGGAGATCCTTCAGCAGGATCAATGCACGGAAAGCTCCGGGTCCTGAGAATATTCCTGGGCGTGTACTGAGAGACTGTGGAGCAGAACTCACCAATGTCTTCACAGACATTTTCAACATCTCTCTACTTCAGGCTGTTGTACCCACATGCTTCAAAGCTACCATCATCATTCCAGTCCAGAAGAAGCCGTCTCCATCCTGTTTCAATGACTACTGTCCAGTTGCACTTACTCCGATTATTATGAAATGCTTTGAACAGCTAGTCATGTACCACATCAAGTCTGCCCTCCCCTCCTCCCTGGACCCCTTCCAGTTTGCATATCGGTCCAATCGCTTGACCGAGGATGCCGTCACAACTGCTGTCCACTCAGCACTCACACATCTAGATACAAAGGACTGATACGTCAGAATGCTGTTCATAGACTTCAGTTCAGCATCCAACACTAACATCCCTCAACAGCTCATACACAAACTGGTCCAGCTGGAGCTCAACACTTCGTTGTGCAACTGGCTGTTGGACTTTCTGACTGGAAGACCTCAGGCAGTACGGGTTGGCAGTAACACATCCAGCACCATCATACTGAACACTGGGGCCCCCCAAGGATGTGTGTTGAGCCCCCTTCTCTTCACCCTGCTGACCCATGACTGCACACCATCACAACTCCAACCTCTTCATTAAGTTTGCGGATGACACGACTGTGGTGGGTCTCCTTAGCAACAACGATGAGACAAACTACAGTAGCGAGGTGAGACGCCTGGCCGGTGGAGCAGTGACAACAATCTCTCTCTGAACGTGGAGAAGATGAAAGAGATTGTTGTTGACTTCAGGAGAGCGCTCACCCAGCACACTCCTCTAACCATCAGCGGTGCTAATGTGGAGAGGGTGAGCTGCACCAAGTTCCTGGGTGTGCACATCACAGAGGACCTCTCCTGGACCGACAACACTGCAGCACTAGCCAAAAAAATCATAGCAGTGTCTCTACTTCCTCCAGAAACTGAGAAGAGCCAAAGCTCCGCCCCCCATCATGTACACCTTCCACAGAGGCACCATCGAGAGCATCCTGACGAGCTGCATCACTGTGTGGTATGGGGCCTGCAATGCCTCCTGCTGGAAGACTGTACAACGCATAGTGAGAGCAGCTGAGAGGATCATTGGTGTCTCTCTCCCCTCCCTCCAGGACATTTATGGAACCCGTCTCACCCGCAAAGCCCTCTGCATAGCGGGTGATCCCACTCACCTGTCACACAGCTTCTCCAGCCTGCTGCCATCAGGGAGGAGACTGCGGAGCCTACAGGCCAGGACCAGCAGACTGAAGGACAATTTCATTCATCAGGCTGTCAGGAAGCTGAACTCGCTCCAGAACTTGCCCCCCCTTCCCTCTTCAGCCTCAGTACTGTACTGTACAGGCACAGAACTACAAACCCCTACGACCTCACATGTAAACTTAATTTAAAGAACTGCTCTTGAGCCCTCTGCCACTTTTACCAGTCTGAATAAGCTATTTTTGCACTAATTCTGTTACCTGCACTGATATACACTTTACTGGTTTGCACTCCATCTGCCATGTGCCTTGCACTGCTTTTACTTTATTGTACTTTGTATTGTATTTTTATTAGTATACTCACCAATGCCCTTATTGTATAGTTGAATTGTATAGTGTATTTTATATTTTTATATTCATGTGATCTAGATCTTAGGCTTCACTGTTAGAACTACCTGTAAGCACCATGGATCCGAGAGAAATGCAATTTCAGTTCCCTGTATGTATGTACTGTACATGTGGAAGAACTGACAATAAAGCTTGACTTGACTTGACTTGAAGTGCTGCGCTCTTATGGACAGCCGACCATGAGATCACCATGAGAGCGATAAAGTATGTTCTGCCCCTGGTCTAGGGGAACCTAGACACAACATGATGTGCGCCACCACTGCTTTCATTCCCTATCAAAACCAGACCAAGTGTTGTAATACGTAGCTATTTTATTCACTTCGGACGTGAGCAATTCCCAAAACAACAACCAAAAGCTCTAACACCATCCCTGTCTTACCTAAACAACCAAATAAATGCAAGATAAATGACAGGATGTCTAACCTGAACTCCTAACCCAAAACAGGAAAAAAGGTAGTAACAAAAAGGGCTTCTCACTCCTACTGTGGCTACCTGGTGCTCAATATTTTACAGTGAGTTATATTTACAACTTTTACAGAAATCCAAATTCTCAAAACAAAGTGCGGAGCTCCCTATAAGTCCAGTTGAGAGTCGCATACAGAATGCTGGGTTGGTTGGGAGTGGCAGAGGTGGACCACCTGGGGCTGCTGTCATCTGTTATAAATGGAGAAGGACGCTCCATCCTGTCCAATCAGGTGGCGACAATGAGTTTAAATGGACCAATCCGTGCTGACCACCTGTGGCTCAACCCCACCCCCTCAGACACACCCACACAAAACACACCCGCACAAAAACACAGGCGAGGGAGAAAGAGACATCATAACAATAACACACATAATAACTCACCTCAACACCTCCCCCCCAAAAATTCAAACATTTTCCCACAAGTAAATGTTTTATTCTGCCTAACACCAAGACACAACGTTTGATTGGTTCGTTATGCTGTGAAACAGTCATAGAACATGGGGTTACAATATGTAACCATCGTTTTTAGAAGTTTCTCATTTTTGCATTAAATCTATGTTCAAGTATTATACATGGTTTCACAAACTTTTTAAAAACATTTAAAGAATCATGTCAGAAAGAGTCATGTCTCTACTGTTTTTTTAAACCTTTTTTAACCATAGAAAAAGTACAACATTAAAACTGCTTCATTAATTTTTTCTCCCAATAGTCTAGTACCTCTGAGTAATTTAAATAAAGGGCACAGCCTTTATCAGTATAAGAAACAGTGAAAATGTGTCTGCAGGGTTTAGGTGCATACAACATAAGTCACCACTATACCACTGTTAGTCCCCAACATTCATAGTCAATGGTGATAAATACATTGTTCACCAAATAGGTTTTAATCCAGGATTAGACTTCAAATCTTTTTTGCAAGTTTAACAAAAGCCTTATAAAAACACTTTCTTGGCAAACAAGAGCAGCTTCTTTCAATTAGGCTCCAGATGCTTCAACTTCTGTAAGTTTACATGTATAACAATCCACTTCAGTTGCTATCGCCTGCCTCTCTCCTAGCAAACCATTCTCCTCTTCTTTAAGCATTCATTCCAATGTCAGCAGCATCTTTTCCACCACACGGAGAGACCATATGTTCAGCTTCACTGCCACTGCTTCCATGTGGCTGAAAAAGATAAAAATTAAAAATCGTTTCCAGCCAGCTCCACGAGGTTTTGAGTTTTACGCCAAGGCACATGGCATAGCACGACTCAAGGTGACAAGAGACATGCAAACATGCCCTTAGTATTAATTCTTGTACAGTCCATCAAGTCCTAAACATTGTGCCTTCTTTAAAAACAACAACACACTTGAATACACAGATGGCAATTGATTGTAATTGATTTTTCCATATTTAAAATTCCCCACCTGACCTAAACTATATACTCTGCCACCTGTTTCTAAGGTAAATGTGTTTATTAGAAAAAAACTAAATAATAGCTTTTAGCTTTTAGTAACTAAAAGCTGCTTTCTTACTATTAAAAAGCATTAAATCCTGCCCTCATTAAACACTTTGTGGGTTCAATAAACAGTAAGTGATTTTGAACAAAAATTAATAAAAAAAATTAATCCATCACTACAATCTCATTCCTTTTGCTGTTGAATCTGATTGAGCACCACTGACCAAGACAAACTTTTGATGTGTAGCATAAATCAAACATCTCTTATTAAAAACAGGTCAACAATTATAGACTTTATAATAGATAGTTTGGAATACAGTGCCAAACAGCAGTTCAATAAAAGTTTGTTTTATAAGACTTTTGATAGAATCTTATATTTTGTGCATAAAAAAAAAAAAAATACTGGTGTCCAATTTTTTAGAAGAGCTGAATCTCACCTCTTTAACCGCAAAGAGAGAACTGCACGTCTTGAACAAGCTGAAATGTTCCCTTGTTTAAACTTTTAAAAACTGTCTTTAAAGTGTTTAAAAGAGTGTCTGAAAAAGTCTAATGGAAAACCATCGATTCTGGGATCTTTGCTTGAAGCAATTTCATCCAATATTAAATGTTTAACAGTGTGTCCTGGTCCTCTGGACTGAACTGAGGAAATCCCTGCAGAATCTCATCAGCAGCATGTCTACATCTCAGCTGTCTGCTTTCAATACGTCTGTGTAAAAATTCACTGCAAGCTTCCTCATTACAGCTGGATCAGTAGTCATATTTCCATCAGACACATTAGCTTTCTCTAAACAAAAGACTCATTTAAATTAAAAATTCATGCAGTGGGTGCATCCACGTGAAGGGTGCTGGGAACAAAGCTGCTTTGGCCTTCTGTTGCAGGAAGGGATTTAGCTCTTGTCTTTTAGAGTGTATGAGGTCACAAGTCTGACAAGCATTATGACATGTCTGTCATGGAGACAGACATTTCCCAACTGTCTGATTTCTTTTTCAGACTCATGGACAGCTCTACTGTTAGCAATGCGTCTTTAGGTCCACAGCTAAAAAATCCTCCCATCACCCACTAAGAGAAAACAACTTAGAATTAAGAATTAGAAGAAGAAATAAAGAATCCAAATGTTAACTGGGGTTTGGATCATGTAAAACATTTACATAAAAAGAAATAAATTAAAAATATGTAAATAAATAAACACACACACACACACACACACACACACACCAACCTTGTAACCTTTCTAATTCAATTCAACTTTATTTATATTGCGCCACTTCACAACAAAGTCATCTCAAGGCACTTTACAGAATAAAGTCAAGACCATAAAGATGTATAGAGAGAACCCAACAATTCTCCCTTAAGCAAGTCCTAGGCAACAGTGGAAAGGAAAAACTATCCACAAAAAAACAGGCTCAGGTTGGACGGCCATCTGCCTTGACCGGTTGGGGTGAGTAGAAAGTGAAGAGAGAAATGGAAAAGAGCAACAAAAGCAACAACAACACATCAGGCAGGTTGGTAGGATCAGTAGCTGCACACTGGAAACACACAGCTTCAAAGGCGGGGACACCTGTAGAAAGGGACAGAGAGAGGGGGACAGAAAGATGCAATCTAATCTGGCTGCAATTTTTTCTCCTTTTATTCAGTCCCGGTATGTGGTCTGGCTGTACGATTTTTTTAATCCTCATGAGATCAGCTACAAAGTGAACGGACAGCTGGAGGTGTGGCCATCCCGGAATACTGTCAAAAATAAAATCAGTGCAACAGTTGGAGTCTCCACCCATGACACTCATGCACTCATTTAAAATCTTCTACACGTTCAGAATTAAGTTATTAAACATTAAAAAAACCAAAGACTAATTCTTCTATTTCAGCTTTCACTGTCCTGTGGCTGAGGACATACTGAACCCCCAGATCATAAGTCCCGATCCATTTAGTTTAAAATCATATATTTCTTGAAGAAATATTACATGTAGTCTTTTTCTGCATTATTTCCTTTTGCAAAACTCTTCTGTGCATCTCTGCCTCCATTCACATTTAATGAGGACACCCTAAAGGACAGACAACCCATAATAAGTATTTTACATGTCAATTAAAGTGATAATGCAGACTCAACTTTTTGACAGATTGAATTTGGCTCTTTCTTCATCACACTGTAAGAGAATTCCTCCTATATAGTTTTAAAACTAGCCAGGAAATTATCCTGTATTTTTGGGGAACACCAGGCACTATCCTACCTGTTGCTGGTGCCATTTTTATCTCCTTACTTTTGCAAAACCTCTGGAAAATGGCATTTAATGCAGGTGAGTGTTTTCATTCTCCATTTAAAAGTTTTATACTGAATCGTATATTTAAAAGATGTATAGATTTACGTTAACAAATTTTACTTTTTTAATATAATTTTAATGTGTTGTTTGCTAAAGGCCTTCTTCAAAAGGGTAATTTTGGATGTGTAGCCAATAAAGCGCTGGCAAGTGTGATCACTACAGGTGTGTACAACCCAGTCGCTGCTACACAACTTATTTACACCATGGATGGTTATTTTGTCTTACACTTATACTGTGTTGTCCTATGTCTCAAGCTGGAGAAGTTATAGAGAGACAGGCCTCACCGAGTGTCACAGACACCTTATTGCATGGATTGCAGTCTGTTTTCAGAGGCTGATATATGTACTTTAACAGTGTGTACATGTCTTGAATAAATAATATTATTTTTATCACAGTATTAATGTTGTGTGATGACAAGGATAGTTAGTGATCTAAGGATTTTCAAAGCAGTCAATATTGTGGCACAGCCCACAGTGATAAACAGGCCCAACACCGGTGTGTACAGGTGCTTTTCAGTGCAAGCTTGCAATGCATAAAATGTCTAAATCGTTCTATGAAATATGTATAGAGGTTATTATACATGTACATTACCTTGCATCTTTTACACCTGCATGGAGAAGACACCAACTGATGCTGTACCATTGTTTTCTCCACGAAACATACAGAAAGATGTATTTTCAACAATAAACTTTACTGATCTTCACGTCAACATGGTGTTTGCAATCCCGTCCAACCACATCGATCTCCAAAACCTGACACGTGCTCGTGTGTGCATGTGACGTGCGTGTTTAGTGCCGTGACCGTATCAGTTGACCATCCCTAACTCCCCTCCACGTGGTTGTCCTCGTGATGGTTCATAGGTGTATGTCACCTGCCAGTCCCGATCAGTGCGCTGGGGATCTCTCCAATCCAATGTTTCTACATCACACCTCGATGGGAACACTTCTTTTAACTGTGTATATAGTTTTTAAAAATAGCTGATCATTATCCTGCCTATTGCTGCTGCTCTCCTTATCAAAAACCTTTGGAAAAATAGCATATATTACAAGTGAGTGTTATTATTATCTATATTTACAATTTAATACTTAAGCATATATTTAAAAAAAGGAAAAAGATGTTTCTTTAAGAAATTAAAAACTATATTAAGAAAAGTAAAATGTGTTTTATGCATTGTTGATAAAAGGCCTTCTTCAAGAGGGCGGTTCGGATGCACACCAGATGAGGCACTAGCGTGTACGACTCAATCACTGCTACTCTCAACTTATTTAGAGCTGTGGTTGGTTATTTTTCTTACACTTATACTGTGTTGTTTTTATGTCTCTAGCTGAAAAAGTTATAGAACAATTTGTGTCTATATCAGCCACAAGGTGGCTATGTGTCCGGGAAAAGTAGGGGCTCAGCAGGGAAAAGGGGGCACTTACTGAGCCATACACATTCAAATTTACCTTTGGCTCCCCAAACTCCTTTGCCCGTCCCTCGCTGCCCTTATTGACTCCGGAGCGGACAGAGTTTATGGATGAACACCTGGCCCATCAGCTGGGCCTGGTCCTTATTCCCCACAGCAGACCCATCACCATCCGAGCTCTAGACGACCATCCCCTTAACTCTAGCTCCCTGCACACAGCTCCCCTCCAGTTAAGCATTGAAAATCACTGCGAGAAAATTTCTTTCCAAATTATCCCTTCCCCTCAGCAGCCGCTTATCCTCAGGTCCACTTGGTTAGCACAACACAATCCCCACATAGACTGGCTGATGGGAAGGGTCATCTGTTGGGGTCTGTCCTGCTCCAGCCTGTATCTCTGACAGGTCGTTCTCCCCATCAGTTGTCCAGTAGTCACTCCCCCTACCATAGACCTCACTAATGTCCCCAAGATTTATCATGACCTCCAGTCTGTTTTCAGTAAGGATAGAGCCACATCTCTTCCCCCTCATCGTCCCTATAACTGTCCCATTGAGCTGCTCCCCGGAACCTACCCCCACGCGGCCGATTGTATTCCCTCTCGGGTCCGGAGCACGAGGCCATGGAGACATATATTAATGAGTCATTAGCCACTGGTTTTATTCGCCCCTCATCCTCTGTGGCAGGGGCGGAATTCTTCTTTGTGGGTAAGAAGGATGGAGGGGCTCCGCCCCTGTATAGATTATCGCGGGCTTAATCAGATCACTGTTCGCAACCTCTATCCTCTCCCATTAATCTCCTCTGCTTTTGAAATGTTGCAGGGGGCCACGGTGTTCACCAAACTCGACCTCAGGAACGCCTGAGGGGGAGGGGGAGGAGTGGAAAACAGCTTTTAACACCCCGGCAGGTCATTTTGAGTATTTGGTCATGACTTTCGGCCTGACCAATGCATTAGCTGTGTTCCAGAACCTGGTCAATGATGTGCTAGGAGACATGTTAAACCGATTTGTTTTTGTCTATCTAGACGACATCCTCATTTTCTCCACCTCTGAAACCGAGCACGTCACCCACGTCAGAAAGGTTCTCTCCCACCTATACCAAAACAACCTGTTTGTTAATGCTGAGAAGTGTGTTTTCCACGCACCCTCCGTCTCCTTCCTGGGGTACATTGTCTCTCCAGCTGGGGTGGAGATGGACCTCGGGAAGGTAAGTGCAGTGAGGGACTGGCCCGTTCCAGAGTCGCGCAAGCAGCTGCTGCACTTTTTAGGCTTTGCAAATTTTTATAGATGTTTCATTAATAACTATAGTTCCATTGCTGCCCCTCTCTATAAACTTACCTTGTGCAAAAGTTCGTTTTCCTGGTCTCCCTCAGCTAGCCAGGATTTCTCACATCTCAAAGATACGTTCTCCTCTGCTCCAAATCTCTCTCTCCCGGACCGTAGTAATCAGTTTATCGTGGAGGTAGACGCCTCTGATGTAGGGGTGGGGGCGGTTGATTCTAAGGTTCACCCGTGGGGGTTTTTCTCTCGCCGTCTTTCCGAGGCGGAACAAATTTATGATGTAGGGAATCGGGAGCTCCTCGCAGTTAAACTAGCTCTGGAGCAGTGGATGCATTGGCTGGAAGGGGCCGAACACCCCTTTGTGGTCCTCACGGATCATAAAAACCTTGAATACCTCAAGACTGCTAAAAGATTAAATCCCCGCCAGGCTCGTTGGGCTCTTTTTTTTTTTTTTTAACCGATTCCGTTTCACTTTAGCCTATGTTCCCGGTCACAAGAACACCAAGGCAGATGCCTTGGCTGATGAGTGCCTGCCGGTCAGCTCCGCTCTGTGGTTCTGTAGTGGTGTCACTCCTCTCGCTTTTTCTGTCACCCCAGTTTTTCTCGGAGCCTTTTCTTGGTGAGGCGGCAGTTCTGGTGGCCTTCCATGGCAAAGGATGTCAGGGAGTTTGTTTCAGGCTGTCCCGTCTGTGCTCAGGCTAAAACCAGCCGCCCCCCCCCCAGATGGGTTATTGCATCCTCTCCCAATCCCTAGGCAGCCTTGGTCCCACATCTCCGTTGACTTTGTTACCGGTCTTCCCCCGTACCAGGGCAACACGGTTATTCTCATGGTCGTAGACAGGTTCTCAAAAATGGCCCATTTCATTCCCCTACCTGCTCTACCTACAGCCAAGGAAACCGCCAAAACCCTCAGACACATATTCAGAATACATGGGCTCCCTCGTGACGTCATCTCCAACCGTGGCCCCCAGTTTATTTCTTTTAGGCTGCTTGGCGTTACTGACAGTCACTCCTCAGGTTTCCACCCCCAATCTAACGACCAGAACGAGAGACTGAATCAGGACCTGGAGAACGGACTCCGGGTCCTCTGCTCCCGGGAGCTGTCCTCCTGAACTTGACCTGGGTTGAGTATGCACATAACACATTACCATCAGCATCCACAGGGTTGAGTTCCTTCCAGGTAGTTTATGGTTATCTACCACCACTTTTCGAACTTCATGAATCAACTCCTTCTGTTCCCTCTGCAAAGGCTTCTGTGCGGTGCTGTCAGCTGGCCTGGAGGAGGGCTTGTGCCACTATGGTCTGGACTATAGACTCTCATAAGAGATCTGCCGACAGACGCCGTAGCCCTGCCCCACACTATCAGGAGGGCCATCGAGTATGGTTCTCCGTGGCGGACATCCCCCTCCACAGACCCTTCATCACTCTATTCCCCATAGCTAAGGCCATCAACCTTGTGGCAGTTAAAGTGAGCCTCCCCAGGTCACTTAGAATCCATCCCACCTTTCATGTTTCCCCGCATTAAACCAGTTCTCTCCAGTAACCTAGTGACAGACTCTTTATGCGACAATGTGCTTCTCCCCAAACATCAGAAAAATCTACTAATTATAGATGATTTAATGAACGATGCCAGCAACAATGTAGAAGTACAAAATGTTTTCATGAAATATGTTCATCATAGAAATCTTGGCTGTTTGTACCAAGTTCAGAAACTTTTTATTCAAATAGGATGATCAGTTTACACACAAACTAGTGTTATTTAAAAATCCACGTGACAAATACCAAATCATATTATTTGCTAGACAAATGTTCCCTGGTAATAGCAGATTTTTCCTGGATGCTTTCATTGACGCAACAAGCCCGGCCTATGGGTATCTGCTCACAGACTTTAAAACTAAGACACCTGATCATCTGAGACTCAGAACATACTTGCTATCCGACTGTCAATAGGTGTATGTGCCGAGGCTTTATATAAAAGCACCTCCTCGGGTCAGATTAGCCACAGTGAACAATGCAGGACCTGACTTTATAAATGCTCTGTGTGAAATTGCTGTGAACGTGTTATGGGGAACATACCACTGTCAGACAAACACCGTGTGCTCAAGAGGAACAAAGCCAGTATTAGATTAGTGGCAAACAAGATAGCCAGGCTTTCACAAATGAAAAAACAATTAATCAGTGCGGGGGATTCTTACCTGCTCTTTTAGAAGCCGCCATTCCATTCATTGCCCGTCTCATTATGCGTAGCTGAGTGTCTTTTTACTTTGAAATAAAATATAGGTTCTATCAGACAGTTGGTGGAAAATAAGCTAAATAAAGCTATGGCCAATTTTGAGCCTGCCTGACACTGATTTGTATGAAAAGGCCAAAAAGTACGCTGCTGTTTTACAGCAGTACTTGTCACTGGTGAAACAGGGTGATCGTGAAAACAGTATGATCAACTTGACACTATCTGGTGGTGAAAGCACCGACGGTGTATTTCCTAATGTCACGCAGGTCTATGATGCTGACGTAATGTTGTAGGACATTCTAAAACACATGCCCATTAAATTTAAGAGACATGCACAGCACATATTAGACATCATGCCTAAAAGCTCTGTCTCATGAACTGGTCAGGGGGAGCTTGTTGTTGACGGGGAGGTTTTGAAGGGGTCGCACATATACGATCTGGTAAAAAGCATTACACAACCTCAGGGTGTGTCTAATGACAAAAGACCTCTGGGTGGGATAAGATTTGGAGGTCATGGCTGCTCTCAATGTGCCGTTATCGTCCATCTGCAACACTCAGGTTAGACGGCTCATTACAGCGTTCAAAATGGGTGATTGTCAAGCACCTTCTGAAATGTCTGAGTGAATATAAACCTGCAAGTCATACCTCAGGGTGTATTAAATAAATAATATTATTTTATCAGACTATTAATTTTGTGTCACTAGTAGGATAGTTGGTAATCTGATATTTTTCTTTTTAAAAAATAGAAAACCTTCAACATAGCGACGTGCTACCCAGTGCTAAAAGAAGTAGAAACAAGGGAGACGATACACTAGCGGATGCTGTACGGCTGACATATTACCAACAATAGACTTTAACGATCTACACGTTGACACTCACAACCACGGACTTCAAGGATGTAGGACTGGACCGCTTCGCCAGTGTCTATCTCCAAACCCGACCAGTAGACTAAGTACCATCTGGGATTGGATGAGATTTTTGATGTATTAACACCTGTTGATAATCATGAAGAGGGTCTTCAGACAGACAGGGAAGCTAGTGGGGATTCTATGTAAACCGGAGGTTGTAGATGCGTCTGTTCAGACAGATGCTATAGACGGCTCTGGCCCTTGTGATGACAGTCATAGTGGTTATGCAAATGATAGTACCATTGTAAACTCAGACACATTGAACAAATGAATAAAATTGTAGCTATTAGAGAAAGTATTCACCAGATCCTCCCCCCAAAAATTACAGATAGATCTTCATGTGCAGCAGTGCTAGAATCATGGATAAGGCCCCACTCCCTGTTAGACTGCTTTTTACCCATAGATCTCTCTGAGCTAACTTCAATTATTACCTCATCTAAACCAACAACCTGTCTGCTAGACCCTATTCCAACTAAGCTGCTCAAGGAAGCTTTACCCTTAATAGATACGTTCATATTAGATATCATCAATCTATGTTTAGAAGCAGGCTATGTACCACAGGCCTATAAGGTAGCTGTAATTAAACCATTACTTAAAAAACCCTGTCTTGACCCAGGTGTTTTAGCCAATTACAGACCAATATCTAATCTCCCCTTTATTTCTAAAATAATTGTAATAAAATGTTATGATCAATGGTATCAAATGCGACTACTTTTTCAGAGACTGGAACATGAAATTGGAATTACAGGAACTGCACTAGGTTGGTTTAAATCCTATCTGTCTGCTAGATTTCAATTTGTTCATGTTAATGATGAATCCTCCATGCACACAAAGGTTAGCTATGGAGTTCCACAAGGCTCTGTGTTAGGACCAATACTTTTTACTTTATATATGTCTCCTTTAGGCAACATTATTAGAAAACACTCCATAAATTTCCACTGTTATGCTGATGATACCCAGCTATATTTATCTATGGAACCAGATGAAAATAATCAGTTAATAAAGCTTCAAGCATGCCTACAAGACATCAAGGCCTGGATGTCCCACAATTTTTTACTTTTAAACTCAGACAAAACTGAAGTCATAGTATTTGGGCCCAAAAATATCAGAGATATGATGTCCAACCATATTGTTACCCTAGATGGCATAAGTCTGGCCTCCAGTACTACTGCAAGGAACCTTGGAGTTATTTTTGATCAGGATCTGTCCTTTAAGTCACATATAAAACAAATCTCTAGAACAGCCTTCTTCCACCTACGGAACATTGCCAAAATTAGGAGCATACTGTCTCAAAGTGATGCCGAAAAACTGGTCCATGCATTTGTTACTTCTAGGTTGGACTACTGTAATTCCCTACTTTCAGGATGCCCCAGTAACTCCCTAAAGAGCCTGCAATTAATCCAAAATGCTGCAGCAAGAGTGCTGACTGGAACTAGCAAGAGAGATCATATTTCACCTTCACTAGCTTCTCTCCATTGGCTTCCCATTAAATTTAGAATAGAATTTAAAACCCTGCTTCTTACATATAAAGCTCTGAATGGTCAGGCTCCATCATATATAGAAGACCTCATAGCACCATATCATCCCAGTAGACCACTTCGCTCTCAGAATGCAGGCCTACTTGTGGTTCCCAGAATTTCCAAAAGTAGAATGGGAGGTAGAGCCTTTAGCTATCCAGCTCCTCTCTTGTGGAACCAGCTCCCAGTTCAGATTCGGGAAGCAGACACCCTCTCTACTTTTAAGTCTAAGCTTAAAACCTTCCTCTTTAATAAAGCATATAGTTAGTTATAGTTATGCTGCCATAGGCTTAGACTGCTGGGGGACCCACCCCCCAATGCACTGAGCTCCTTTTCTTCCTCTTGACCATCTCTCCTCTCCTCTCACCCCGCAATTCTCACCACTGTATGTCATTAACTCTGTGTGTTCTCTCCCGTAGTTGTCTTTGTCCTCCTCTGTCCCCCTCTCTCTGTCCCTTTCTGCAGGTGTCCCCCGGCTTTGAAGCTGTGTGTCTTCCAGCGTGCAGCTACTGGTCCTACCAATCTGCCCGATGTTTTGTTATTGCTTTTTGTTGCTCTGTTCTTTTCTCTCTCCCCTTTCCACTCACCCCAACCGGTCGAGGCAGATGGCCGTCCACCCTGAGCCTGGTTCTGCTCGAGGTTTCTTCCGTTAAAGGGAGTTTTTCCTCTCCACTGTTGCCTATGGCTTGCTCCAGGGGGAATTGTTGGGTTCTCTTTATATATCTTTATAATCTTGACTTTATTCTGTAAAGTGCCCTGAGATGACTTTGTTGTGAATTGGCGCTATATAAATAAAGTTGAATTGAATTGAATTGAACATTGTTCTTAAAGCTGTTTTAACAGTTTGAATTTGAAAGAGAGTATGAAACAGCATTGATGCGGTTACAGAAGTTGATGTGTCAGATAGTCAATTAATAGAGTGTGTGAGACAGTACGAGCATGCTAATCCTGATAGAGTAAATATCGCACAGTCAGGGGGGGCTTGGGGGGACAATGGCCTCAGGGGTCTTAACGTGCAGACAGGTAAGCAGATAAACATTAGAGACATACCAACATTTAATTCTGTCGAGCTGCGACAGCAGGATGAACCAAGCAGGATTAGAAACATGTTAACAGATGTGATAATCAGAGCGTTGCAGAATTCACCAGCAGATAGTTGTTTAAATGTGGTGTTGACAGGTGTTCAAACTGTTTTACGCGTCAGCGATCAGTATAATGCAGACATGTTTCTGGAACATGTCGCCCAGGTGATGCAGAGTAATGACATTACGCTGACGGACGATGAGCTGGAATTCGTTGTTACCGTAGCTCGGGAAACATCCCATATGATGACATAATTAGGAACAAAAACCTAGAGATCCTAGTGTTGAAAACAACTTGTGTTTTTCACAGTGTCGGGCATATTATCCATGTCCCACAAAGACCCCCAGAAAGATCACATCAATGTGGGGTTTGATAGCAAACATAGTATAACTAACAGATATTTCCAAATTTGAAAAACATCTGGGGATTAAGATTATAGTGTTCCATCATAATCACGGTAAAAAATTACTTATTCCAGACAATTGACAGACCTCACCCCCAGACAGTGTGGCTCTATTTACACGTCATGCTATATTCGTAAATATTGTTATCCATCCATCCATCCATCCATCCATCTATCCATCTATCCATCCATCCATCCATCTGCATCTGCAAATCTACTCAGTGCCATCAAAAACACAAACAACACGACCCCCCCCCCCCCCCACACACACACACACACACACACACACACACACACACACAGACACAGTCCCGTGTGAGTGTGGGAAGCTTTACACGGATAGCGAGAATGGGGGGCATGTTGGTCAGCCTGCTAAATGTGTGCACTTTCAGGAAAAGCTATACGGGAGACAACCCGTATAGCTGCTTCATACAGCCTATTAAAAAAAGAAGTCTCAGAGCACCTACATCTTTTATGACTTTGAAACTAGAATTTACGATGGGAGACACGAGGCTAACTTTGTGTATGCTATGGATTATGAGGGGAATAAATGGTTTGCTACTGGTCTTGAGTGTGTAAAGATTTTTTAGAGCTACAGACGACCTAAATACAAAGGCTACACATTTATTGTGCACGATGCCTCAGGGTTTGATTCTTACATTGTGGTGGAGCATCTGGCCAAACAGGGTATCACACCCGCTCTGACCATGAGAGGGAGCAGAGTCGTAATAATTCATGATGCCGCTTACAAACAGTGGTGGATCGACAGTTTCAGTTTTCTGCCAATGTGTTTATCCAAAACGCCTGAATCACTAGGGTTTAGTCATAATCTTGCAAAAGGCTTCGTAATTTACCACCAGGAAAAACGAACACTATGTGGGCTCTTGAGATGTCAGTTTTTATGGTTATGATAGGATGAATGAGAATGAAAAGAAAAGCTTCATGAACGGGTACGGTTCTGTCAGTGAGGAGATTTTTGACTTTCAAAAAGAGCTGAGAGTCTATGTTGTGAATGATGTGGAAGTGTCTGATCTATCGTGACACTTATCATGTGTACAGAACTGGATCCATTTAACTTCACCACGCTGGCATCCAGCTGAATGGGGGTGTTCATGACACACTTTCTCCCCAAAGACCCCGTAGCTCTGACATGACGGTGCCTACACAAACCAGCATAAAATATGTTCGAGTGTCTCCATACAGTGGTTGGACTATGTGGCGCACGTGAAAAAACATAGAGGTCAGACACACTGTAAACCATGGCGAACATAAGTTTGGGTGTTATGTAGTGTTACACGTGTTATGAGTTTGCAGGATTCCTGTTTCATGGTTGTACAAAGTGCACAAATCAGGCAGAGTGGAACCCTCTCAGTAAGATCCTATTTTTAGTAATTATCAATTTAATTAGAAGCTTGGGGTCTTGAGGAGACGGCATGGTGTGCATGTTGTTGTGATGTGGGAATGTGAATGGGAGATGCTTAAAAAAAACAGATTTCAGAGTGCAAGAATTTATGGCGGGATACAAAAAGCCTGAGAGTCTTGATCCACATCAAGCATTGTTTGGTGGGCGCACAAATGCCATGAAGCTTTATCACAAAGCTGAAGAGGGTGAGAAAATCAGGTAGTACGACTTTACAAGTATGTATCCAACTGTGCAGTTGCAAAAGCCATATCCTGTAGGACACCCTCAGGTTATCTTTAGGGATTTTGATTCCATTGATAATTATTCTAAATTTGGGAAATGTACTGGTCTCCCACCACGTGGCTTGTACCAACCGATCCTTCTCTACAGAGCCCACAAAAAGCTGATCTTTCCGCTTTGTAGGACGTGTGCAGATGCCCCAGACTAGCAGGTGTTATGCAGACAGTGATAGACAGTTGTCAGGGGTGTGGATGTCATTTGATCTTCAAAAGGCTGATTGAAAAAGGCTACGTAGTGATAAGCACTGATGAGTTTTGGCACTTTCCACAGCAGACAGACAACCTTTTTAGGGAGTATGTCATGACTTTTCTGAAGTGTAAACAAGAGGCATCGGGCTACCCGGGGCATGTGAATGACGACGCGGCGAGACAAAAATACATTAATTAGTATTATGAAAAAGAGGGCATAAGACTAGACCCTATGAATATCAAAGTGAACAAAGCTGTTTGAAGCTGTAATAAACTGCTCCTTAACTCCCTCTGGGGTCGGTTTAGCATGATAAGTGATTTGGCCAATTGTGAATTAATATCTGAGCCCTCTCGATTCACAAAGCTGATGTTCAGCGATCACTATGATGTACGTCAGTTTTGTTTTATCTCAGAAGAAGTGGCATTGGTTCAGTCGTGTCATGCTGACGAGGGCTTCTAAAGCTAATTATGTCAATGTCTTCATAGGAGCCACGACCACTGCACATGCGAGACTCATGTTATATGACCTTATCGAGAAATTGCAGGGGCATGAGCATGGTATTGTGACACTGCCAACGTGGTTTTTACAGACGGCGACACCACTGGGTCCATACCTGGGTGCTCTAACTGATGAGATTAATGATGGGGATGTGTGTGGACTGTCTGAGGAAGACTTTATCACTGAGTTTGTTTCGAGGGGTCCTAAGTGTTACACATATGTCACCAAATGTGGGAAAACGCAGGTGAAATGTCACTCTAAATGCCAAAAACGCCTCTATCCTCACACACCAGTCAATGCAGAGTCTTGTTAAGTCCTACGTGGCCAATGGGGTTTCAGATGGTGATCACCTGACCACTGAATCTGAAACTATTGTTCTATTGTTATTGTTACTATTTTTTGTAGAATACAACACCTCTGTAGAATTCTGTTTAAGAAATGTGTTGATAACAGGTGGGAATTGAACGTGTGTGGGGGGTTACCAAAGCTGTCAAAAAATAACTGTCCTTTTTTACTAAAATACACTCCTAGCCAATGTTCTCCGGACATATGAGAAGGGTGTGTGTTAACAACCACCATGACAGGTAGTCTGCTTATTTTCTAATCTAACCACCCCGGAGGCCATGAAGCACCGGGCTCGAGTGAGTTAGCTGACCCCAGGAAAGCGCTTCGGAGACGGCGACGCAAGCGAGACAAGAGGGGAGGGCTCCCTGCTAGGCTAAAAGCTCGCGCTAGCCGACCACCGCTACCGAGTCTCCTGCTAGCGAATGTGTGGTCCCTGGAAAACAAACTGGACGAGCTACGAGCCAGGATTACAACCCAACGGGAAATCAGACAGTGCTGCGCCCTGATTTTCACCGAGACCTGGCTCTCAGACAAAGTCCCAGAGGACGCCATTCAGCTACAGACTCACTCTGTTCACCGAGGCGATCGAACGGCCGCGTCCGGTAAGACTAAAGGGGGAGGTTTGTGTGTTTGTCAACAACTCGTGGTGTGGAGATATACAGACAGTGGATGAACACTGTTCGCCAGATGTGGAGTTTCTACTGCTGAAGTGCCGTCTATATTATATACTGAGGGAATTTACTGCTGTGTTTTTGGCCGCTGTTTACATCCCCCCGCGAGCTAACTCCACGGCAGCACTCAGCAAACTCCATGACGTCATCAGCGTGTTAGAAACGGCTCATCCTGATGCTGTTTTTGTTGTTGCTGGCGACTTCAACCAGTGTAGTTTATGGACTGTATTCCCCAAATACCACCAGCATGTGGACATTCCCACCCGTGATAAGAACTGGATCATGTTTACAACAACATATGTGGTGCATACAGGGCTGCACCCCGCCCCCACTTCGGACACTCAGACCACATCTCTTTGTTCCTGTACCCTGCTTACAGACAAAGACTGAAACAAACACACCCTGTCACCAAACAGCTTAAACTCTGGACCCCAGAGACTGAGACCACCCTGCAGGACTGTTTTGCTCTGACAGACTGGGATGTGTTTAAAGCTGCAGCCACTCTGGAGGACTCTTCCATCAGCGTACAGGATTATGCCGAGTATGTGACTGGGTACATCAGCACTTGTGTTGATAACATCGTGCCCACCATACAAATCAGGAAGTTTCCAAACCAGAAGCCCTGGATAAACAGTCAGGTACGTCAAATACTGCGTACTCGCTCTCTTGCATTTAGATCAGGCAATGAGACCAAGTACAAAGCTGCGAAGTATGGACTGAGAAAAGCCATCACAGCAGCCAAGAGGCAGTACAGAGAGAAGCTGGACAGCTTCTACTCTACTACTGACTCAGGGCGGATGTGGCAAAGCCTGCAGCACATCACAGACTACAGGACCAACACCACCAACATCACCACCTCAACAGACAGCCTGCCAGACGACCTCAACACATTCTACACCCGCTTTGAGGGCCCCAGCTACACTGCAGAGAGGGGGCCCACACACACCTGGACCACTCAACCCCCCTCCCCTCCACCAACTGTCTCAACGACCCAGGTACACAAAGCTCTGAGGAAGATCAACCCCCGCAAAGCAGCAGGTCCTGACAACATTCCTGGGCGGGCCCTCAGAGCATGTGCCAACGAGCTGGCTGACGTTCTCACCTCCATCTTTAACCTCTCCCTCAGCCAGTGCAATGTTCCTTTGTGCTTCACGACCACTGTCCCCCTACCTAAGAAGAGCCCACCCACCTGCCTGAATGACTACAGGCCAGTGGCACTCACTCCAATCATTATGAATTGTTTCGAGAGAGTGATGCTGGCCTGCATTCAGAGCAGCATACCTGACACTGTTGACCCCCTGCAGTATGCCTATCGGCCCAACAGGTCCACCTCGGATGCCATTGCTGCTGCCATCCACTACTCCCTCTCTCATCTGGAAAATAAGGACTCATACCTCAGGATACTTTTCATAGACTACAGCTCAGCCTTCAACACCCCCACAAACTCACCCACAAACTGTCCACACTTGGTCTACACCCCACCCTCTGTGACTGGCTCCTAGACTTCCTGACTGGCAGGCCTCAGTCTGTCAGGAGTGGTAACAGGACTTCAGCCAGACTCATCACAAACATTGGCACTCCACAGGGTTGTGTACTCAGCCCCATCCTCTACACCCTGTTCACCTATGACTGTGTCGCCTCCCACAAGGACAACATCATCCTGAAGTTCGCGGACGACACCGCAGTGATAGGACGCATTGCTGGCGGTGACGAGGCAGCCTACAGGAGGGAAGTGGCCAGTCTGGTGTCATGGTGTGGAGACAACAACCTCACCCTCAACACGGATAAGACGAAGGAAATGATAGTGGACATGAGAAAGGAGAGGAGAACGCATCAGCCACTGTTCATCCGGGAGCTTGAAGTGGAGAGGGTTTAAATACCTGGGTGTCCACATCACTGAGGACCTCACTTGGACACCTCACGTCACGCAGCTGGTCAAGAAGGCCCAACAGCGACTGTATTTTTTGAGGAGGCTGAGGAAGTTTGGCATGTCGCCTAAGATCCTCAGCAACTTCTACAGCTGCGTCATTGAGAGTGTCCTGACCAACTGCATCACTGTGTGGTATGGCAGCACTACTGCCATGGACCGTAAATGCCTGCAGAGAGTGGTGAAGACTGCACAGAAGATCACCAGGACTCCACTCCCCTCTCTGCAGAGCATCTACCACCGCAGAGTCCACAGGAGAGCTGCGTCCATACTCAAAGACCCCTCTCACCCCCAGCACAGACTGTTCACACTTCTACCCTCAGGACGGAGGTACAGAAGTATGAAATGCAGGACCTCGAGACTGAAGAACTCTTTCTTCCCCTCTGCCCTCAGACTCCTAAACAGCTGAAAGGAGTTTGCAACCATGAACATAACATAACATAACTGTTACACGGACACAACTGATTCATGGACACAACTGCTCACGAATCACATTTTGTATTTGCACACAAATTGTTTTTTGAATTGCACTACCGCACTGAGAACGGCACTACCTCACTTTATTGCCTTTTTTTGAAGAACTGCACTACCTCACCTTATTGCTCTTATTTGTTTGCTCTTATTTTTTTTATTTGTATTTTATTTTTATTTCTATTTTTTGTAAATTCTCATCTTCTTTAATGTGTCACATTCAGAGTGGAGGGCTAGGTAAGAATTTCATTGTACAGGGAAACATGCGTTCTATCTGTGCATATGACAATAAACACTTTGAATCTTTGAATCTTGAATAATCGTTTAAGTGCTTACATTGCTGGTTATCCTTTTAAGAATACTCGTCAGTTCTATGGTATTTGTGATGTCTAATAAAAGTCCATCAAAATCTGTCTTCTTGCAGACACTTCCAGAATCGATTCGT